>NC_133336.1:44802350-45102350 GCF_042186555.1 Aquarana catesbeiana
GTGGTAGATAGGAGCTGGATACGGATTTTCACAGGTCATCAAAATGTAAACAAAGTCATTACTTGAGCCCTATTGGCCTCTATTCAGCAGCTCACCGCAAAGGCAGGGGACTGTCCTGGAGAGAACATTCAAGTTTAAAAAGTCAAAGAGAGTTCCAAATGAAAAATCCTTAAGAGTCAAAATTCTTTATTGTTCAATTGATTAAAACAAGCAACTCAAAGGCCACCAATAAGGTCTGGGTGTGGTGATAGATCGTGGACTGAAGGATCCTGAGGAGCTGGCCTGGTGTTTTTGGTAGAGCTCCGATTTTCCACCAAAAAAAAAAAAAAAAAAAAAAGAGAGGGAGGCAGGAGAGCCCTCACTGTATAGTGTAATAGATTAATTAGAAAACAAGAAAACCGTGCTTCCACAATAAAACGCAAAAAGGTCAAAATGGACTTACAATTACTATCTCCATGCAGGGTCAGTGTGGCGGCTCTCTATGCCTCGGCATTCCCATCCTGGGTGCTCTTTGAGGGTTCTCAGGTGGGTGAATGAAGTGGTAGAAAGAATCAGTGCAAAAAGAACCCTTAGGTAGTTCTATTGGCAGAAGCGCCCGATGTGATTGTTCAAAGGATAGGCATGAGTCGTCTGCTTTAGTAAAACATCCAATTACTTTATTTCACCAAATAAAATGCGTTTTGTGGCTTTAAATTGCAACTTCCTCAGTTCAAGGTGATACAATTAGTGTCTGCGGGTTAAAAAGTTGTCATAGGGTACAATAGGTATGTAACATAACTCAAAAGCACAGTGTAAAAAAAACAGTCAAATAAATGTAAAACATATAAAAAGCAACCAAATATGAGAAGTGCACAAATAAAGCCACCAATGCATTTTGGGGGGCCCAATGAAGAGGAATTGTGTGACCCCCCAAACCGCATTTGTGGCTTTTGCCCTGGTTGTGGTACCCAGTAGAACAATAATGACTTTGGACTCCCAAGGATTTCTCATTTGGCTTTCACTTTGACTTATTACACTTGGATTTCTCAACTCGGGTGAATGTTCTTTCCTGGAGAGTTCCCTGCCTTTGTGGTGACCTGCCAAATAGAGGCCCATTGGGCTCAAGTAATGACTTTGTCCGCATTTTGACGACCTGTGAAAATCTTTATCCAGCTCCCCTCTACTACTGAAACAAGTAAAAGGATTGAGCCGGCAACTCTGTAGTCCATATAGCGATGTTAATAGTTGGTTACAAAAAGTGACAAGCAAAACAACTGACAAGTTGCGGCAACAGCCTTAGTCAATACATCCCCTCTACTAATACCGCATGGCCAGCAGGTGTGCAGTTCAGCATCTTAAACACATAGAGATCACAATAGAATTCCAGAGGTTTGCACCTTCCCCTTGGTGCTCTCTTGGAAACTTTGTGCATCTTCTGTGGCCTGTATAAGGGGCTCCCATTCCGCCTGCTGGATTCTTTTAATTTCTTTCATATTATGGAGATTGTAACAGAAGGAGATGAAACACAAAGGGGTACAGGAAGACCTAAAACTCCCATTGAAAAGCAACGCAATCAGAAATTATGGCAGGGAGATCTCTGTCTTGGAACTTTTTAAATATGAGAAGCTGCATGAGTTGTATCTACAATGTTACTGTTGGGTGTACCGAAAACTGATTTTATGTGTCTTCCTATGTAGATGGAAGCGAAGGTGGTAATAGCCAAGCTCCTGCAGAGATTCGAGTTTGAGTTGGTGGAAGGACAAAGCTTTGAGATATACGACACAGGCTCTCTACGGCCCATGGGAGGGGCAATATGTAGTGATAAAGAAAGAGGCAATATGTAGACTGAGGCCCCGAACAATCTCTGGAACCACAAAGAAATAGAGTTTTTATGTATATTGTTTCACGTAGAGACTATGTCAAATAACTGTCTAAAATAAGAAGACTATGTAAAAGTCTATATACTAATGAGTTTACAAAAAAAAAAAAAATGTAATTTTAAAGGGTCAGCTTACTTTTACCAGAAAATTGCTTATGCATGTAAGGGATGCAGGTAGATTGAAATAAACTGTTTAGCTTTCACCAAAGTTAAATAATGCCCTAACCATAGGAGTAGGCCATTTATGTACTTCTGAAAGCCTGGCCAAAACACTCCCAGAGATGGCATGATCCTGTCCTGCCTTGTTGCTAGGACGTTGCTAAGACACTCCCAGCTAAATCAAACTCCTTTGCGTGCACTCTTTATCCCCAGTTGTTGTAGCTTTGAGCTTAGTGATGCTATGATAGAGGAGATAGTGGACCACATATCTGCCAGGGTTTGAGAGCTCACTCCAGTGATGGCTGGAGTGAGCAGTAGCAGCTGGGAGTGAACCTTAGCAATGTCTTAGCAACAAGGCAGGATGGGATGATGCCATCTGTGGGAGTTTTCAACCAGGCTACAGGAGGTATGTTACATAAATTGCCTACACCTATAGCAAGGGCATCATTCAACTTCAGTCAAAGCTGCAGTTTGTTTTTATCTACAGGCGCCCCTTACCTGCTTAGGCAGATTTGTGGTAAAATAGGAAAAAAAATGGAACTAACTCTTTAAACTAAAGATGCATAGAGAGCTATGTATTTTTGAATGTATTTGTTGAAAAGCAGAGCATGTAGATATGGACTTGTTATATACTAGTAGTCAAGATGCTAATACCAGATCAAATTCAGATACTTACATTGTGAAAGATTATTATAATTGGTGATTATAAAACTAGTTAAAGTGCAAATTAATCGTCCAAAATTTCCAAATAATAACACTCAGTGATTTGATGAAGCAGAATGTGTCCCCAACTGATGAATGGCATGCTTACCAGAAGCCAATCAAGCAGGTGGCTTAACCCAGCCTGGGCCTTGATGTAAACCAGTCACAGTAGGGTATAGCGATATTCCACAGATAGCAAATATTGAGTGCAAATCCTACAGATATGTGAACCATCAACCAGTGAAGGGATCAGTAAGTGCACCAACACCACACAAAGAGCCTGCTTACCAGATGACAGACTCAAGAAGGCAAATGTCTTAACCACCGGATGGAAATCCAGCTAAATGGACAGAGGGTATGGATGATCCGTCCCCGCAGCCTCAATCGAAGGCTCCACGACTCACATGATGTAAATAGGACCAATCCCAAAAAGAATGGAACAATGCCAAATAGCGTGATCTTGTTTATACTGGTTTATTAAATAAAGAAAAAAAACACTTACAAACGAACTGTATTAAGAGCGATACTCAGGGTAGATCGAAGTCGGCCGGCAACAAACAAAACTCCCGTCCTCCTCAATGGGGCGACGTGGTGACGTCAGCACCTACCTCCCATGGGAGGTCCCATAACCTCTATCCATTTAGCTAGATTTCCATTCGGTGGTTAAGACATTTGCCTTCTTGAGTCTGCCATCTGGTAAGCAGGCTCTTTGTGTGATGTTGGTGCACTTACTGATCCCTTCACTGGTTGATGTTCCACATAGCTGCAGGATCCACACTTGTGATTTATCATCTGGTAAACAGGTTTTCCGTGTGGTGTTGGTGCACTTACTGATCCCTTCACTGGTTGATGGTTCACATACCTGTAGGATTTGCACTAAATATTTGCTATCTGTGGAATATCGCTATACCCTATTGTGACTGGTTTACATCAAGGCCCAGGCTGGGTTAAGCCACCTGCTTGATTGGCTTACATTCTGGTAAGCATGCCATTCATCAGTTGGGGACACATTCTGCTTTATCAGTATGTGTTATTATTTGGAAAGTTGGGACTATTAATTTGGACTTCAACTAGTTTTATAATCACCAATTATAATAATCTTTCACAGAGACTATTTTATTATACTCATGATTTTTATTTAATTTTTAAGCGCAGCTTTTCTATTTTCTATTTTTTTGTTGTGTTTATCTCACTGATAGCTGCTGCTTTATATATATTTTTTTTCTAGCGCAGTTTTTTCTTTTTCAGATACTTACATTGCTTGTTACAAGGGCCACAGTGGAACGTTTGTGTAAAAAATTCCATATGCTCATCTGTGTGTAATTTTTGTTTTGTATTCCTTCCCTTTGTACTTTTAGGCTTGGTGCCTTGACAGTTTTTTTGTTTCCTAATTGCTGCATTTTTAGTAAAAATGAAAAAAAAAAAAAAAAAACGATTGAAGAAAAAAAAAGCATTTACTCTTGTAGTAAAGATTACAAATCTGCATTACTGTTTGCTTTTTAAATATGTCTTCAAGTTCAGCGTTATTATTATCCTGAGTAATACATTTGGAGCTTAGTGGTGGACCAAATCTCTAAAGGGTCCTGCGGATTAACTATTCTTGAGCTCTTCGGTCAACCATTACAGCCCAAATGCAAACACGTATACAGTACACTAAATACAGATAAAGAGTAGCCTTTGTTATACCCTAACCACTCTTATGGTTCATGATATGCAACTGGGATCAGTTGCATATCATGTATTCTCTAGCAGTAATGCCTTTCTGACACTAGGGGGGGTCTGTTTATAAAGCCTTTGTTGCACTAATGTCAAAAACATTCATGAAAGTTGAACAAAATTTCCCATATATTTACTAAGTGATTAAAGCCTGTATCATAAGCTCCATGTAGTGACTAGAATGCAGTATTAAAGAAAAACATATTGCAGTAGGGTTCCCGGCAGGAAGCCGTAAGGCTGCACTGCCTTATACCCTTACCCGCAATGGCGGCAGCAGCACCCGACAGCTGATGAAAACATCAGCTGCGGTGCCGACATCGCTGGACTCCAGGAAAGGTAAGTGTCTTATTGTTAAAAGCCAGCATCTGCAGAATGTGTAGCTGCTGGCTTTTAATTTTTTTTTTGGGCGGGGGGGTGGGGGCAGAACACCGCTTTAAGGAGTGGCCTTTCAGCCCTTGGTTCGACAGTCCGAGTGGGTGCGGAAACACCCTAAAAAGTTTCCCTACTGAATCTCCAGACTTCTTCATACTTCTAAGGCCAGAGTCCTTTAGTTCACTGGGGGACGTGCCATCAGTCTGAAAATAAGACACGCACCCCACCACTGGGGTCAGAAAGTTTGGATTCGGAAATGAAAATTAGGAGGGCAACGGGCAAGAACCCATAGAAGGCGGACCACACAGAGGCATTACATCCAGACTGGGCGACAAGCAGGATTGAAACGGCGACAAGATGGGCATCAGAAACAGGTTTAGCAGGCACCATGTCATCAGGCTGGGCAAAGGACACCAGGTCATCAGGCTGGGCAGCAAGCAGAGGCACATCAAGCTGGGCAGCAGGCAGAGGCACATCAAGCTGGGCAGCAGGCTTTGGGTCATCTGGCTGGGCAGCAGACACTGAAACATTTGGCCGGGCAGCGAGCACCGTATCAGCAGGCTGGGTAACGGGTACCGGCTCAACAGGCTGGGTAACGGGCACCGGCCCAGTAGGCTGGGTAACGGGCACCGGCTCAGCAAGCCGGATGACGGATGGAGTGGAGGCAGGATTGGATACTGGCATGATGGTATGGGTTGGGAAAAACTTCCTCCTCTTTTTGGTTTTAGCCACTGAAAATGTGTATGTGGATATAGGGCTGTAGGTAGTGGATGTAGCTGGTAGAAGCAAAGAACAGAAGGATGGTAAGACAGAGGGAGCACATTTTGAAGGGAGATTTAGTGGAGCTGATGGAGGCAGCCAAGAAGAAGCAGAAGGGTTAAAGGCAGGGTAGATGCAGCAGGAGGAAACAGGGTACTGGTACTTCATTGGTAGAAGGGTGTATTGGGCGGAAACTGTGGTTGTTGGGGGTAAAGGAGAGGAAGACATCCCAGCAGGCTGGTATCTAGCCACAGAAATGGGTGGTTGGGAACTGACAACAAACTTGACCAGGCCTATAATAGCGATTGCACAAAATCAGGTTTGCACATTGCTCATCTGACCAGAGACTGCACTGACTCAATACATTCTGCAAGCACCTGTTGAGGACAAGCTGAATATTGTTCAAAGAAAAAGGCTTAGTCATCTTCCAATAGCCAAACCAAAGACTCTACCTGAACTGCAATAAAAGGGGGTGTATAATCATCACCTTCTCTAGACTGGCATCGGACAGGGCCAACTCAGCACAGATCTGAATAAAACAAAACGAAAGTTGTGATTCTTTCAACCGTATGGGATTTTTGTAAGGAGATAATACGTCTGTTAACCAGTAGGCATAAATGAGTAAAATATTTAAAATATAATTTTTTATTTAGATTGTGATAAAAAAGGAATATACAAAACAAATATACAGATATATACAGCAGTATGACCATCCAGTATTGTGTTCAAAGTTCATTCGTGCCTGTCAGCCAACATGTTTCGCAGAAAATTAATTGCTTCATCAGGGCATAAACGGCATCACTGGTTCATTTGAACTATATAGACAACAGATAAATATACTACGGTTATATGGTGGTCATACATACTTATGTAACCACATACAGTACAAGAATATTTAATCAAAACATTCAATCTAATAGTCTCACCTACTGGTGCAAGTTTAAAATTAAAAGCACACACCACCATTGCCAGGCATCATCCACTGTACCAACTGGTGCAAAAGATCCAAGGGTGCCAGATCCCAACCGGATAATACCAACAGAGGAACTGGACCACACAATAGCAGGGCAAGAGTCTAATATAGTATATGAAGAAAAAAAGAAAAAGGAAAAAAGACAAATAGAGCCAATAAATTCCTAATCCAAGGAAAAAATATAATTAATCTATGCAGTATGACAATTGAAAAACATTATCGCTCAAATTATGCTACAGTGTAAAGTTAAATGAGTGAGATTAAAGTTATGGCCATCTATGCTAGGAAATTAATCTTAATATGGGAGGCAAGTAGCTATATCCGTGTATGAGGTTATATTTAGTGTGTAATACAACTATGCATTGGACGCCTCCTGATCATGCATGGGCAAGCCTGGTCTCATGATACCTTTAATGACTACAGGCAACTGTGTGAGGAATGTCAGTATTGACTGAAATGCTGCATAAAGCTAACAGGGCTAATAGTGCCATACAGTGCTGTATAGTGCTATATACAGCTAATAGAGACCCCAAGGTCCTAATAAGGTAGCGTGGCTGCCAGGCATTAAAAAATAATAGGTAAATGGCTACTGCATTTCCCTCTCTGACAGATGGATATACCCCCCCCCCCCCCCGACGGGAGGAAAACAGTGCACAAAGATCCACAACAAGCCAGATGCCCTCCCAGATGGCCATAAAGATACAACAAAGTAATTACCTGCAGAGGCCAGAAAGTCGTAGCTCCTCACTTAGAGAGTCTCCTCCTGCCGATAAAGACGGGTCGGGGCCCAGTGTGTCTGGTAGACAACACGCCGGCGCCTCCATCTTTTGTATGGTCCCACCGGAAGTGAAAAGGTCAGGAATGACCTCCGGCATCACTTCCGGTCCGGACGTCCCTGCACGCGCAACCACTCCGGCGGATGCGCGCGCACTGCCCACACTTCGCGAACGGAGTAAGGGCATATAGGGCGGACATAGACACTCCGCCCCATTATGCAGGGACGTCCGAGTCCCCCTATCTATGGAAGTAACAGCAGTAAGGTACATGACAACCTGGCATGGGGGGGCTCCATAAAATAGTCCTGCAAAAGGCTATACAATCTGAGTATCAAATATAATATACAAAACAGATAGGAAGCCTATGTAGCTATACATAATAATAACCCATACAAGGATCTTTCCCTTAGAAGCCAAACAGGCATGCCTGTTTGGCTTCTAAGGGAAAGATCCCTGTATGGGTTATTATTATGTATAGCTACATAGGCTTCCTATCTGTTTTGTATATTATATTTGATACTCAGATTGTATAGCCTTTTGCGGGACTATTTTATGGAGCCCCCCCCCCCATGCCAGGTTGTCATGTACCTTACTGCTGTTACTGCCATAGATAGGGGGACTCAGACATCCCTGCATAATGGGGCGGAGTGTCTATGTCCGCCCTATATGCCCTTACTCCGTTCGCGAAGTGTGGGCAGTGCGCGCGCATCCGCCGGAGTGGTTGCGCTTGCATCCGCCCGGTTGGGTGCGCGCGCATCAAGTGCAGGGACGTCTGGACCGGCAGTGATGCCGGAGGTTATTCCTGACCTTTTCACTTCCGGTGGGACCATACAAAAGATGGAGGCGCCGGCGTGTTGTCTACCAGACACACTCGGCCCGACCCGTCTTTATCGGCAGGAGGAGACTCTCTAAGTGAGGAGCTACGACTTTCTGGCCTCTGCAGGTAATTACTTTGTTGTATCTTTATGGCCATCTGGGAGGGCATCTGGCTTCTTGTGGATCTTTGTGCACTGTTTTCCTCCCGTCTGGGGGGGGGGGGGTATAACCGTCTGTCAGAGAGGGAAATGCAGTAGCCATTTACCTATTATTTTTTAATGCCTGGCAGCCAGGCTACCTTATTAGGACCTTGGGGTCTCTATTAGCTGTATATAGCACTATACAGCACTGTATGGCCCTATTAGCCCTGTTAGCTTTATGCAGCATTTCAGTCAATACTGACATTCCTCACACAGTTGCCTGCAGTCATTAAAGGTATCATGAGACCAGGCTTGCCCATGCATGATCAGGACGCGTCCAATGCATAGTTGTATTACACACTAAATATAACCTCATACACGGATATAGCTACTTGCCTCCCATATTAAGATTGATTTCCTAGCATAGATGGCCATAACTTTAATCTCACTCATTTAACTTTACGCTGTAGCATAATTTGAGCGATAATATTTTTCAATTGTCATACTGCATAGATTAATTATATTTTTGCCTTGGATTAGGAATTTATTGGCTCTATTTGTCTTTTTTCCTTTTTCTTTTTTTCTTCATATACTATATTAGACTCTTGCCCTGCTATTGTGTGGTCCAGTTCCTCTGTTGGTATTATCCGGTTGGGATCTGGCACCCTTGGATCTTTTGCACCAGTTGGTACAGTGGATGATGCCTGGCAATGGTGGTGTGTGCTTTTAATTTTAAACTTGCACCAGTGGGTGAGACTATTAAATTGAATGTTTTGATTGAATATTCTTGTACTGTATGTGGTTACATAAGTATGTATGACCACTATATAACCGTAGTATATTTATCTGTTGTCTATATAGTTCAAATGAACCAGTGATGCTGTTTATGCCCTGATGAAGCAATTAATTTTCTGCGAAACATGTTGGCTGACAGACACGAATGAACTTTAAACACAATACTGGATGGTCATACTGCTGTATATACAGTATCTGTATATTTGTTTTGTATATTCCTTTTTTATTACAATCTAAATAAAAAATTATATTTTAAATATTTTACTCATTTATGCCTACTGGTTAACAGACGTATTATCTCCCTACAAAAATCCCATTCGGTTGAAAGAATCACAACTTTCGTTTTGTTTTATTTGGTTACAAATAGGGATTGGGAGACTCGTCTTAACTAAATTCCTGTCTGTGTCCAAAACCTTCTATCAGTGCAATAATCTCAGCACAGATATGAATAAATGGTTGCACTTCTTCAAACAAAATACTGCCTTGATCAATAAAAACATGAGCTAGATGGATGTATTCTAACAACTGTTCCCTAGTGCATTCACTTAATGTCTGATAACAAAAATCTCTGTCATCTGTTGCCAGGAGCGAATACGGAATATCTTCCAGATGCATCTTTCAATAATAGCAAGTGCTCAGACCAGTGGCGCAGGGCCGTGATGTCACAACACTCTGCTGTGCTCTCTAGGCCTCGTTCTGGCTCCCCATACACGGCCGTGTCTTTCCTCCTACTCGGACGCCAG
The DNA here is from genome assembly GCF_042186555.1 of Aquarana catesbeiana. Lineage (NCBI taxonomy): Eukaryota > Metazoa > Chordata > Amphibia > Anura > Ranidae > Aquarana > Aquarana catesbeiana. Next base: position 44,812,160 of record NC_133336.1, read on the forward strand.
ACGAGCTTCACAAACACCACGGCATAGCCTGTGACAGGACCGGACCTCCCTTCCCCCATCTCCGGAACTCACACCTGGCCGGATAAGCTAAAGCTGCATCTTTATCTTTGCCCGGTGTACAATTTGGATAAGACAAAGGAGAAATCGCTGTGCCCCACCATCTCACACCATCCTTATTGGATTCGATGTGCTGCCAACCACCTATGGACTTGCTGAGACCTGTAGTCCTCCTCCGCTCCTCCCATCCTGAGACATGCTTAAACGCATATATGCAGTCTTTCATGTGAGTGGATATTGTTTTTTTATAATAAATGGTTTATTGATATATATTCAGAGGCGCCCCTCTCCTTGTTTCTTCTTAGCCTTTTGTGGATCCTGCTTTTGGTCCTCTCGGTGGCTGCCCTGACAGACTCTTCCACATATATATATATTTTATATATATATCTACTCTTGCCCCCCCCCTGGACTATTAAGGAACACTTTACAGAGGTACTGTTGCATTGTGCCTGTTTTACATGTCTAATACTTCTTTTGATAGTCCTTTTTGTATTTTGCAGCTATGTTTAGAGTATAAAAGCTAGTTAGGTCCCAGCTTCAGTCAGAACAATCATATTGAATGTCACCATGTACTTACTGTATTGTTCTCCCTGCCTATAGCTAAAACTATGGGCTTGTATATTAAATACATCATCTATAATTTGGCTTCAGCAGTCAATGTTATTGAAAGTCCTTAAGTTCTGGACTTTCCCTATCAATTGGTCCTTCGAAGCCGGAAAACGATACTTTGCAGACGCCGCTGAGACACAGAACAGGACAACACAAGCTGGAAACTGGCTAAGGTAAGCTAACTTTCTGCTTACTGTGATTTCCCCTTGTGCTGTACTGATTTGCGTAAGTTGGTGTCATGTAGAAGTACTCTTTCCAAGAACCTTGACTGTTGAATTTTTTTTTTTTTTACGTTTCTTTTTTACTTTGCATACTACCTGTACTTATTACTGTCCTTGCAAGTGTGTGTTCTGTGTGAATGAATTGCCCTATTTCAGGCGCAGTGTGCGCGTAGTTAGGATTTCTGCATTTCCTGTGTCGGGCGACCGCGCAGGTCAGGAATCGGGTCTTCGGACTCAAGGGATCATTCATAGGCTGTGGCTGATAAGGTACTATGTGTGGTGAGGCCCTGGTTTATTGCCGAGGGTGACGGCCTGCTTAAAAAACAGCGCCGCTTGAATCCTTAGTACCAGTGCACTGCCTTTTTTCAGTGCACTGATTTTTTTCTCCTCTCTGCTGACACTTCACCTCAGATTGAGGCTTGGTTTCCTCCTTATGGAGTGCAGTGGTATTACTTCCTCTCTGTGTGTTGGGAAGTGCATCACATATGAGAGTGAGGCTTGAGGAGCATGCTGGCTGAAAGGGAGGCTTGGCTAGCGCTCTGACCAGTTCCTGATAGATGGACTGATTCAGGGCACAGCTTACTGTTTTTTTTTTTTTTTTTGTACTTATTTTTTCATTTTTAATCTCCTAATTTAGAAACATGAGATACATGGTTCTCTGTTTCATTAATTTGTTCTTAATATAACTATTCAATTAGTCATCCTATGACCCTGAAAACCGGAAGTGATTCTTACTTGTTGCACTTCCGGTTTGTAGACACTCCCAGTGGGGGTCATCTTCTGTTTATAAAGCGGTGAGGTGAGGGTGGTCCATACCCCAGATGATGGCTCCTTAGCTAAAACATGTCGGGTGGACCCCTCACGATCGCTGCTATTTGATATTTGAGCTCTGTTTCGTTCTTCCAAATGTGAGTTTGTTTTTTATTATTTTAATAAACTAGTGTTTTAAAACGTTATTACGCTATGTGAGTTTTGTTTGCTCCTTGCATGGCATATGAAACTACAGGTTTGGCTTATGCTGGATTACCTATGGGAGAGGAAGCCGTGCGGACCCCCCCTTTTTCTTTCCACGATCTGTTAATGACATCTGACAAGACGCATTTCCCAGAACCAGTGGTTATTATGTTTTTTTGACTTGTCTGGCGTACGCCATTTCAGGTCAATTTTTTTCCGGTAAGCCTCCTCTACTCTTGGTGTTGGCCCCGGCACTGATGTACAATCTATGCACACTTGTGGTTTCCCTTCTGCCCACTCGCCAGATTTGGTGCGACTTTGGTGCGACTTCTGCCCACTCGCCAGATTTGGTGCGACTAAAATTCTGTGAATACCATCTGGCCATGCATCACCCCCTTTGAACACTGTTGATGTTTTCTTCACTATTTTTCTACACAGTTTTTATGGACTTTTAAAGTTTTATGTTTTTTATGTTTGGTGTCTGGCTCATGGAACAAGCACGGGTTTCTACTAATCACTGGCACATCTGATGATTAAGCATTATTGTGTATTTACTTTATATGTTTGTACTGATTAATTATTTGACACTATCCATTTTATGATCATACATTTTTTGGTAGTATTCACTATTTTTATATGTCTTTATTGTAATACACACGGCTGTGGATGTGATATATAGCGCCACACTTTTGTTTCTTTTGTTTTTTTTTCTGCCTTGAGTCTATAGGTGTGTTGGCTGCTTTTCACTTTCTTTCTAAACGTAGCGCTGTACTTAATTTTTATTTTAGTACCAGTTTTGAATGAAATTCTGATTTACTTTTCGCATCTGCGTAGTTCTCCATAAAACTACACAATAAGCAGATGTACTATCTCTCCTATTCTGCACAGTGCCTATAAACTGATGTGGAAGACTTTAGGGAAGCAGAACTGTCAGATTCTGTACGCTAGAATTTTCTCCTATTGAGATTTTTGTTACTGTACTGCACAATTTGTTGGAATATGTGATGCTGTGTGTGTCCTGCCTTGTCTAAGGGAGTATCTTTACATTCGTAAACTGTTTTAACCCCGTTCAGTTTGTGTAACTGAACTCTTTTTTTAGTTGTGTGCCGGTCAGTCTGTGTGGCTGATTTGTGCAGCGTATAGTCTGGTATAGAACCTTGGCCAGGTTTGGGGCCAGATATACCGTTCCTGCTATTTAAGATTCACTGTGTCTGTGTGACATGGGGATCTAGTAATAGATTAATTCTTCAGGAAGTCTCATCACCGTGTGAGATGGGGAATTGTGCCACCGCGTACGCCTCAGAGGAGGATCTGTGTGATCCTATTGTGAACCCTACCTGGTCTGCCAAAGATTATATGATATATAACTTTGGAGCAGGGACGGTCCATTCCCTGAAGAAATGGAACAGAGGCACACAAGGGTTTATACCTCTAGAAGGGAAACTTGACCCTAACTTCTGGAATGAATGTAAAAAATACTATCCAAGTACTTTTAAAACAAGAAAAGACAAGCAGGCATTAGATAAATGGATGTATGCAAGTGAGCAGTGTCAAAACATGTTGAAAACGAGATTGAAAGAAACCTATTGCCCTGTGAGAAAGTTATATGAATACAGTGCTGAAGAGCCTGATGACAATATTGCTGAAATGACTGTAAGCAGATTATACCCTACATTACCACCTCCACCTACTTATAATGATCAAAGGGCAGCAAACAGTTCCACTGTGCATCATTTATCTGCACCCCCACCCCTACCCCCCCAGCCAGAAACAACAATAGGTGCAGATTCTACAATACCACTAGCAGAGGGGTTCTCAGCCATCCTAACTTCCTCCCCCTCAGGGAGACCTGTGATAACACATCAGCCTCCCATGTCCCCTATTTCACCCAATTAATCTAATTTTTGGGGGCCAGCGAGAACTCAGTTGATAACAGCAAATGATAGGGCAAGGACTACTGTCACCTGGCTTGTCCCCATCACTAACTCTGATTTACAGATAATTATAGAAACCATGCCTGACCCTGAAAGAAATCCACATGCTTTCACTAAAAAGATGAAAGCATTACAAATTGCTTACCAGTGTTCAGCATATGATATGTACAGAGTCTGTTGTGCATGCCTGGGTGTCCAAATTACTAATCAAATTATTAAATACCAGTGGCAGTCTGAAAGAACCTATACCAAATACTGATGTGAAAGAGGGTGATGAATGGATTAACACCTTCTGTACACAGGTACAAAAACAATACAAGGGGGGTGATTGGGCTGGTCTATTGCAAACAACCCAGGGGGCGAATGAGACACGTGATATGTTCTTTCAAAGAATGAGTGAGCATGTTGCTGCATGTTGTCAGAATGCAAATGAGGAAGTGATTGATGGAATCCTTAGAAGTGCTTTGATGAGTGGGTTTAACAAAAAAGTGAGTGACAGAATAAAAATGATAAGACCAGAATGGAGGACAATGGGGTCCTTTTCTATAATACGAGATATAGAGGAAAAAGAGAAAGCCAGACCACAAAAAGTAATGTATGTTGGTCCTAATGGTAAATTTGTACCTAAAAATAGTAGGCATAAAACAAATAAAAAACATTTTAAGTCAGGAAAACATGATCCCTCTAATGTGACATGTTACAGATGTTGCAAAAGGGGCCATTATGCAAAATTTTGCAAAAATTATCAAGCTAAACCTCAAAAAGAACTAGAATTAGAACAAAGGGAGTCCTCTAACCTGGATAGATATTGACAAGAAGGCCAACCAGTGTCCAATAAAGCCTTTGAGAATAATATGTATGCTGATGTTTCTCTCAAAGGTAATGATACAATCAAGATGCTTTTGTACCACTAGAAGGCTAAAACAAATGACAAAAAATGTTGAAAAAAGGAAATGAAAGAAACTTATTGTCCTGTATATGAATTTGAACCTAATAATAACATTGCTAAAATAACTGCAAGCACATTATACTCTACCACCCAGCGCACTTATAATGACCTAAGTAGACATATGGATTAGAGCCCATTATAGATGAGTGAACATATAAAAAAAAAAATAAAAAAAAAAAAAGAAGAAAAAGTGCAGTTTTATTAGAGAAATATTTTTGTCTACAGGGTGTAGTTGGCTAAGTGTGAGAGTTATGTTTGTTGTATATATGTGTGTGAGATCCATGGATTGTTATGTCACGTTAGTTGTATTAATATGCCCAAAGTGCTGTATCAGCAAAACAGTTGATCCAAACCATGACTTTACCTACATGGAGTTTGCGTGTTCTCCCTGTGCCTGCCTGGGTTTCCTCTGGGTACTCCTACACTCTGGAGAAATGCTGGTAGGTTAACTGTATCCTGTCTAAACTGTCCCTAGTGTATGTATGAATGTGAGTTAGGGACCTTAGGATTGTAAGCTCCTTGAGGGTAGGGACTGATGAATGTGAAATAATAGTAACACAGTATGAATATGGGTGGCATGATGATTGTGTTTTTTGTGTTTGTTATTTTTGTTTTAAAATGATGGGACATTGCCACATGGACATTTAGAGCCCTTGCACACTGGGGCGGGGGGCGGCGTCGGAGGTAAAACGCCGCTATTATTAGCGGCGTTTTACCGTCGGTATGCGGCTGCTAGCGGGGGGCGGTTTTACCCCCCCCGCTAGCGGCCGAGAAAGGGTTAAATACCACCGCAAAGCGCCTCTGCAGAGGCGCTTTGCCAGCGGTATAGCCGCGCCGTCCCATTGATTTCAATGGGCAGGAGCGGTAAAGGAGCGGTATACACACCGCTCCTTCACCGCTCCGAAGATGCTGCTGGCAGGACTTTTTTTACCGTCCTGCCAGCGCATCGCTCCAGTGTGCAAGCCCTCGGGGCTTGCACACTGGAATGAAAGCAGCGGCACTTTCGGGGCGGTTTGCAGGCGCTATTAGCGCAATAGTGCCTGCAAACCGCCCCAGTGTGAAAGGGCTCTTACAGGTAACAAGTCAGTGGAATGTTGGTCATTGCAACTTTTAGAAGCAAGAAAAATATTTTGTCTGTAAAGTGTGACCTTAAAAAAAAAAAAAAAGACTAAAAATTGTATTTCTGACTTAAAAGAACAATTTGATCTAAATAAATTTGGGTATAAAAAATTTTTACTTAAAATGATAAATTTTGTGTGCAATGTGTAGTCATTTTGCACTGTGGTCAATTTAATATGAAAAAGAAAAACAAATTATTATATTTGCTTATTCTAAAAGAAAGGTTAATCTAAAAACTGTGAGCAGAAAATCGTTAAATTAAATACTTGCTGGGGTGGCTGATCATGTGGTCATTGGAGCCACACCCAATACATTTAATAAAATTAAATTAGTAAGAAAAAACCTTTTTCACTAATGATTAAAGTTTAAAAATAAGGAATGGTGTTTTTATAGTTTAAAGGAGCAACGAGCCCCCACCTTTTTTCTTTGACAGGTTAAATTGCATACGATAAACTTAAAAAACCTAAAACAGGAGGGTGGGACTTTGAATGAGGCGCGAGGTGTGTAGAGCCAAGCGCCTCCATCCCCGATAATTTGGACAAGGAAAAGGAACAAAAAAGGTGGGACTTTAAATGAAGGTTAAATTGCATGGCTTGTGTGTGTGAACAGCTGTATTGTCATGCAAATTGAGTGAGCTGAGTGAACTGTAAACAAAAAAAACAAAAAAAAGAGAAAGTAATACCTCCTAATAATGTATATTTATATGTGTGTGTATATTAACGGTAATCTTTGTTTCCATAGAATAAACAGTTTTGGAAGAAGTTTTCCAATGTGCTCAGTATGGTGAAGTATAACTGTCTTGCAAGTCAAAGGGGAACTTATAAACAATTAGTTTTTTTGAGCTGCTCATTTTTAACCATGGTGAATAATAGTTTTTTATAGTAATGGTATACCATACATAAAATCCACGTGGTAACATTTAGTTTGACGTCAAACAATTTTTGGTATTAGAAAAAGTGCACTGGTAAAACATCTAAGAAAGAAAATGTTCAAAATGCTTACTGTATGCTAAATATCTCTAACCTTTGGTTTATTTTTAGGAGGAAAATATAATGTGTTGTTACTAAAATTTTGATACTTATTTCCTCAGATTAGTTCTATGCCCTGAGTGGATTTATATTTAAGGTCTTCCGAAACAGAAGGAGACCACGGCCTTCAAAGACAATTTACCAATGGAAGTATTGTTCTAAAGTGTTTCTATTTTCATATGTCAACATTTATGGGTTTCACTTCACTCCCCCCACTAGCTAAATATTGATGCAGTCATTTGAGTCTGTACTGCCCAGTTTCTGGTTCCTCTTTACAATATAAGGTGCTAAATTTTATGTGGTGTTATGATCTGACATGTAGGAGCTTTGAAATTTAACGAGTTTCAATGCCCTAGATCACAGGTGTCAAACACAAGGCCTGTTGCCGAATCCAGCCCTCCGGGCCATTTCATGTGGCCCTCGCACCTCCCCTGCAGCTGCAGGAGAGCTCCAGCCCTCCTCTGGTCCTCCTCCAGACCCTTACATTCTGTTTTCAAGCAATGCATCCAGCTTCTTCCCAGCAGCAGCATAAGGAAAGGTGGTGCACTGTGATGTAAGGGAGAGTAGGGGACTCAACTTCTGATGGTGGGGTGGCTTTTGACATCTAATGTAAGGGGAAGGGATGCGCTGGACATCTAATCTTACAGATACAACCAGCCCTTTTTGAGGACAATCATAATGCTGATGCGGCCTATGATTAAGTTGAGTTTGACACCCCTGCCCTAGATAATTAAGCGTTTCTTGTCTTAGACTACGTTTCCACTATAATGACTACCAAAGTCATGTGATTCAGAGACTCTGGAGTGTGACTTTGATCCATCTTCACAGTTTCTAGATCATAGTTGCATTGAATGTCTCATCAGGGTAGTGGAAGAACCTTTTCAAAGTCGCTGCAACTTTAAGTCGCAATAGTGGGAACTGAGCCTTATATAGTTTCTGTATATTATTTTAAGATGAAAAAGTTATTAACATTGAATTGAAACATTGCTGCTCTAGTTTAAATACCTATGATGAAAAAAAAAAAAAGTAATGAATGTATTACTACATGTATGTCAGTGTTACTACATGGAGTGTTAAGAATTACTTGGGTATTATTAAGATTTTAAATTAGACCTGTCACAGATTGTCAGCTTTTTCACAGATCTGTCTCCTCTATTCCCAAAGATCAGCAGGTATACTGGTATTATTATTGTATTGGTATTGGCATTTAGTTCCAATGCTTTAACATATAAGGTCTGCGGTTGTATCTTGTCCCACAAAATTTGTTTTTAAGACTAGATTAAACCTCCTGTTGTTAATTGAATTAACTACATGCCCAGCCAGTACTGCCTTCTCAAACTGAAGCAGATTGCCTTAGGCTTTGAATAATAATGTCCCAAGCAAGTCTGCCTTTGTGGCTCCAAGTGTATTTTTGTAAACTAGTTTCCTGTTCGGTGACACCATGCAACTTCACTACTCTTATAGATTCCTGTGTGACTGTTTGCATGGCTACTCATTTCTAGCTGTTTATGTGTCTTTGTGTATCTGTCCCCAATGTCTGTGTGTGTCCAGGCACACACCTGTTAGCTTGAATTTTGCTCCCTACTGTTTAGTGATCCCAGCACCTCAGAGCTGCAAGGGATTCTCATTTGTCCATTGGCCCTTAGTTCTAGGTATCTGCCGGCTTGGGTGAGTAAGAGGGCCGCAACCGGGGATCTGTCTGCAGCACAAAACCATCTCTACCATCAAGATCTCTGGAGAAGACAAGGCAGTTCCTTAGACTCTGCGCCTCGGCCCTTTCAGGGGCCCTCACCATTGTTGCATGTTAGGACATGCTGCGTTCTCCCCAGATAGTACCATTAGGTATCCTTCCTGGCTTAGAATCCTTGTACACGTCAACTGTATCTCCTGTGAACCCTGAACCCCAGTACTGCACTATACTCCTGTCATTCTTGTCATTCCTTGTCTAAGTTCCTGTAGGATCAATGGTCCAGGCCATACGTGATAGCCCCCCCCTTCTGAGAAGCCTATTGTTCATGATAAATGTTTATATAGTCTAGACAGTTTAGTTTAAATGACAGTTGAATAACATTTTATACTAAATGAGAATGGTTTCTCCTTGTATTAAGACATTTTTTCTTTTCTTCTAGGTAGAACATAGATTTACTTCAGCAGTAAAAAAACTCAAACGGCTTTATGGCCATTTTTGTTAATGATCAAATGTTGGACTAACAATCTGAGTTACGCCATCCTCACAAATATCCTCCCTCATTCCTTGGCTTTATGACATCAGCCACAAACAGCATTGATGGAAAAGCGTGCTTTCAGAAGCTTTTGAGATGTCTGAAGAACTTTGATACTTATCGTGTCAGCTGTCTAAAAAAAAAAATCACAGCTCACTTTGATATATTTGCAAAAAGATCTGCACACCTACTGGAAGTTTCTTGATATGTGGACTGCGATAGTCCTGAAGAAAACAAGATTATGTATGAAAACTGTATGCCTTCTTAAGGTGTTGCAATGGAGTCTTATGGAGGACGAGCTGTCAAAGTTACAATCAACTAAAGACTTGGTGTTCATACATTGTTAGACCAATGTGTAAATTTTGTTTTCAGACATTTTTGTATTTTTTATTTTTGTTTAGCCTTGACAAAGCAAAATGAGATTTTTCTGCAGAAGTAAATTGGGTACATAAATTAGGAGGAATATGAACTAAAAAAGATTAGGCAGTTGGAGGAAGATGTTGGAATTTAGAAGCAATTTATAGGAATTGTAATTTTATCTGCTGTTCTTTATCTGCTGTTCTTTTACATGTGTTATGAGACCTAGTTTGTTCCATTTTCCCAATATCATTGCCTGTAATATTCACATCTAGTTAGGCCCATACAGCTTTAACTGTCACCAAAAGAATCTCTACACTGAATAGTCAAGAACCCAACTGTCCACAACCAGTGTATGAATTGTTTGTTATAGTGCTGTTATGTTAAGTTTTGTTAGTTATGTGGTCAATTTTTAATTTGACCAAGAGATGGGATTGATAGGGTAAATGGAATAGCTATTTATTTATCAAAACATTTATTTATGAGTAGCCAAAACCATGTATTCTGATTAACCAGATATACTGGATAGACTGGTGTTTTTGTTCAACCTTACTAGCTGTGTAGCTGTGTAACTATGTAATTGACCATCTGTTTAACAATGTAAATAACCAACATGTTAATCAAGACTTCAAAGAGACTTACAAGGTAGCCTGCAGCTATGTTTAGAGTATAAAAGCTAGTTAGGTCCCAGCTTCAGTCAGAACAATCATATTGAATGTCACCATGTACTTACTGTATTGTTCTCCCTGCCTATAGCTAAAACTCTGGGCTTGTATATTAAATACATCATCTATAATTTGGCTTCAGCAGTCAATGTTATTGAAAGTCCTTAGGGAAAGTCCAGAACTTATCAGGGCCATGTATCCTGAGATTTTGAGTGCAAACCTCCTTCCATCAGCAAGGGCATTGAAGATGAAACGTGGCTGGGTTTTTCAGCATGACAATGGTCCCAAACACACTGCCCAGGCAATGAAGGAGTGGCTTCGTAAGAAGCATTTCAAGGTCCTAGAGTGGCCTAGCCAGTCTCCAGATCTCAACCCCATAGAAAACCTTTGGAGGGAGTTGAAAGTCTGTGTTGCCCAGCGACAGCCCCAAAACATCACTGCTCTAGAGGAGATCTGCATGGAGGAATGGGCCAACATACCAGCAACAGTGTGTGACAACCTTGTCAAGACTTACAGAAAATGTTTGACCTCTGTCATTTCCAACAAAGGATATATAATGATAGGGTTGAAATAATGACTTAGAGTTCCACTTTAATTGTTTCTGTTTTTTTCTTACCTGTGTACGTATCAATTGTTCTATTTAAGTTGTTTGTGCTCCTTTCTTACCTGTGTACGTATCAATTGTTCTATCAATCTGTATCTAGATGGAATTTGGAACTGCTGAATAATCATTACATGTTCGCTGATGAGAAACTCTTTGTACCTTAACCTCATTTGGTAATGCCGATAAGATTACTGCTTTTGGAACTGCCTATAAAAGACGTAAAGGGAGCAGTCCTTTTTGGGGATGCTCAGAACTTTGATACAGACATACCTGACTCTGTGTCTTAATTCCTATATGAAGCAATAATTTGGCAAAGCAATATAAACTTAAGCAACTTGTTTAAAAGTTGAACCTAACATTTTGGCGCCCGAAACAGGGACTCACCGATGATACTACAAGAGGTGGACGAACGCGGCTGACGGAACAAAAAGGAATAGGCATTCCGGGAATCACAGAAAAAAAAAACCTGCGCAGGTAAGAAAAAGCTTTATTTTTCTTATATTCTGTGCTCCCCTGATTTGTGCCTATCCGTTCTGTCAGTTACGGTTCTCCTGGTTTTAAAACACCAGCCTCTGTAGTGGTGAGTCTAGAATTACTGCATATTTTAGTTTATATTGCTGGAATTATTTGTTTGTTTTGTTATCTGTGTTTGTCTTGTCTGTCTTGTTGAGAAAGTGAATGAGCCTTGTCAAGGATGGTATGAGTTAGAAGGGGATTGCCGAACTAAGCAACGGAATGCGCCTTACCTCACACGATTGGGAACCTGAGGGCTTGTGAGCTTGGGGGTCTGACGCTTATGCTTAACCTCACATCTAACTCATAAACCATAGACGGGTTGAGAGTATAAGCCCTGTCTGCTCCATAAAGCAGGGATAAGAGTGTATGAGAGGGATTCCCAGATACGGGGAGGGAATAAGGTCTCAACAAAGTCCCGAGATCTAGTCGGATACCTGGCCACTTAAAGGAATGCTTGTATATGTTGTAGCCGCATTTTTGTATATGTTGTAGCCGCATTCTGGTTTGTTATTGGGCTAGCATATAAAGTAATTATTTATTATTGGGCTAGCATATAAAGTAATTCGGTTTCAGAAATCTCATTCCGGAGAGGTTTCTAGAATTCTAGCACCCTAGGAGGAAGGCAACGAGGAACTAGTGTAACTTAGCTGGTTTGCTATTGGGCTAGCATATAAAGTAATTATTCATTCTTGTATATGTTGTAGCCGCATTATATTGTACACTAAGTGTCCCACAGGCTACCTAGGCAGGACTGTTAGAATGGGCCAGAGGAACACAAAACCCCGTCAGGGAATTGTGGCGCACTATACGGTGCCACAGATAATTAAGAACATTTATGGGAAAACCGAAGCACAGGACTTAAAGGATGTCCTTCGTAAATTTAAGGTGAAAGGAGCAGCGGGCTTAGACCCGGATGTATGGAGTGAAATAAAAAGGGACAGACAAGGAGAGGTGTTAGAGAAGCAATGGATGCGTCAGGTTCAATGCTTAATTAAGGTCTCAAATAGAGCGAAAGAAGAGGGGTGGAAGTATAATCCAGATTGTGATGGTTGGGATATGAAAGATAGAAGAACAAAAAATGTCGAGGCTCCCAGCTCAGCCATCCCACCCCCATACACTGACGTAGAACGCAAACCACACAAGATATATCCGGTACTTGAGGGGAGAGGATGGGTTTGTCAGGATTGTGGAGCACAAAACCCAGAATGGGCAGTAGAATGTGTGCATTGTGGGGCACAAAAACCTCATCCAGAAACTGTAGCTCCCGTACGCACTGATACACGCATTGTTCAGGTAAACAATTCAGAATTTGGACAAGCAGCCCATCCAAATGCCCCGCCTACTGTCACTCGTAGAATGCAAATAAGGACTTGGGCACCATGGTCGGCAGACACCCTTATGGCATTAATACAGAGCGCCCCAGACCCGGTAGCAAAGCCAGCTGCTTTTTGTAGATTTGTGACACAGTTAATGAATACACATGAAGCGACCTGGCAGGATGGGGAGGATCTATGCAGACACAAAATGACTCTGACCCTGTTTAACCAGTTTATGACAGAAATAGGTCCACACAGACCTGCAGGACAAGTTGATGGGGATGGCAATTTAGAGACAGGACATGTCAGACATATAGACTCAAGGGCCCCTTTTATTGCTAGATTAGAAGCTTTTTGTCAGCAAAACAACAGGAGAGGGGGTCCATATCACCCATGAAGCAAATGCCAGGACAGACTGTATCGGAATTTTACTTATCTATGGAAAGTATGATGGCAGATGAGGGAATGGATTTAGAGCTGCCAGTCACGATCCGAGCCTTCAATAGACAGTTTATGGAAGGATTAATTCCACAGATAAGTGAAAGACTGAAAGCTTGCACACCACCCTTAATTTGTTGCGATTTTTGGCAGAAAAAGGTTGCAAGGTTAATAAGAAAAAGTTACAAGTGTGTCAGGAAAAAGTTATCTTTTTGGGACATTGTATATCACAGGGTACGAGACATCTCACTGAGGAGAGGGTTCAAGTGATAAAGGGAATGTTACCCCCACGGAATTTCAAACAATTGCGTATGTTTTTAGGTATCATGTCATATTGTAGACAGTGGATACCACATGCTAGTGCTTTGATGCAGCCATTATACGATTGTTTGAAAATTGTACCGTATATGCTTACAGAAATAGCTTATGAGTCGTTTATCACTTTGAAAAAGTTGTTGATTTCTGCCCCGGCTATTGGTATACCAGATTACACCAAGATATTTAATCTGTACATTGCTGAGATCACTGGACACGCCACAGGTGTTCTGACACAGGCACATGTAAAACAAAGACCAGTCGCTTACTTTTCAGCAGCATTAGATCCAGTATCTAGAGGTTCACCGTCTTGTGTACGGGCGGTAGCTGCAGTGTCAATTATCATAGATAAGTCATCAGAGATTGTTCTAGACAATCCAGTCGTAGTGCATACCACACATGACATACATGCAATCTTGTCTCAGGTACAGCCCAAACACATTTCAATGGCTAGGCAATTAAGATTACAGTGTACTTTACTCTTACCTCCAAATGTTACTTTTCAGCGCTGTACAACCTTAAATTTGGCCACCTTTTTGCCTCTTCAGTCACCAGATTTGGCAAGGGGGAATGATAGTACTAATAGTACTAGTGAGAAAAGAAATGAGGACACTGACACTCTTTTGTTTAAAGAAGTAGATCAGCACGATTGTTTTCAGCTCATGGAACAGGAGACAATGGGATTCCCACATGTTACAGATACACCGATTTTAAATGCTGAGTACACCTTGTATATAGATGGTAGTAGGTTTGCTGATGACAAGGGTAAATATCACACAGGGTATGCTGTAGTGACTGATACGCAGGTAATTGAAGCACAGGCCTTACCAGCCCACATGTCAGCACAGGAAGCAGAATTAAAAGCTTTAGAACAAGCCCTAGAATACTTAAAAGAACGAGAAGGGAATATTTACACTGACTCTGCCTACGCTTATGGTGTAGCGCACGATTATGGCCACATATGGAGGGCTAGAGGTTATCTGACAGCAGCAGGTACATCTGTAAAACATGGAGAAGGGATTAAGAGAGTCCTGAACAATCTTCAAAAGGTTAAACGAGTAGCCATTATGAAGATAGCGGCACACACAAGCGCAAAAACAATTGAGGCAAAAGGAAATGCATTTGCAGATTTGACTGCAAAACAGGCAGCTCTAGGGGAAGGAAGCCCTGAGACCTTAGCAGCGGTAGAGGTGAGTATCCCAGAACCAACATGGCAGCAGCTGAGTAAATTACAGGAACAAGCAGGGGAGAGCGAGAAAGATAAGTGGGTCAGAATGGGAGCAGCACCAGACCTTGACAATGTATGGAGGGAAGGGGGCAAAATATGCCTACCTGCCTCTCTGTACCCAGCAATGGCAGCGGCAGTTCACCTACCCACACACGTCAGTTCCAATTCCATGTATAGGATTGTGAACCAAGGATGGCTCACCCCTGGATTCAGTAGCACTGCAAGAAACTACTGTGCAGCCTGCCAAATCTGTCTCCTGAATAACCCAGGACAGAGAGTAAAAACCCCACGAAAACACCAGGTCCGGGCCCAATACCCCTTCCAGAGACTGCAAATTGATTACATACAAATGCCTAAGAGCGGCCCTTTTGAATTTGTCCTCGTGTGTATCGATTTATTCTCAGGTTGGCCCGAAAGTTATCTAGTAAAATCGGCTACAGCTAAAGCCACAGCTAAGAAACTGATCACTGAGTTAATACCTAGGTTTGGTCTTCCTGAAACCATAAAATCAGATAGGGGGACACACTTTACAGGAGAAATCATGCAGAATGTGATGACCATGTTAGGGGTTCAACAAAGTTTTCACACCCCTTACCACCCACAGAGTTCAGGATCAGTGGAGAGAGTAAATGGGACAATAAAGTTAAAAATACAAAAAGCCATGCAAGAGTTAAACAAGCCTTGGCCAGAATGCCTGCCTTTGGCTTTGTTCTCTATAAGGTACACTCCAACAGGAAAGACAGGATTATCCCCATATGAGATACTTTTTGGGAATGCACCTAGATTGGGTTTATACTTTCCACAGAGTATGCAATTGCAATGTGATAGTTTGACTGCATATGTGATACAATTACAACAACGTCTAACTAAGATCCACAAAAGTGTGTATTCTTCTCTTCCAGACCCTAATTCAATTACAGGTACACATACTCTGCTACCAGGGGATTATGTATATGTGAAGAAACACACCAGAAAGACATTGGAACCCAGGTTTGAAGGTCCTTACCAAGTACTCTTGACCACAGCCACCTCAGTAAAGCTGGAAGGAAAACCTACCTGGATACACGCATCACATTGCAAGAAACAACCCGAGAAAACAACATGATGAAATATCTACTTACAGATTTTTTGTTGAAGATTGTTGTTTTACAAATATATGCATGGACTCCTGGTATTAATGTACTTGAAGTAGAGGAAACAACAACTTTCGAATGGGCTATAGATGATCCTAAAGTAGCAAATTATTATTGACAAAGGTAGACTAGTACATCTTTCCTCACAGATACAACAGGATACTGCACCACATTGGTGGGATATATTTAGTGGAATGTCTTCTACAGCAACCAATACCTTTCACTGGTTGTTAAGTCCAATGGTAATTATTATTCTAATATTAATATCACTTACAATCACGAATATATGTGTATACAGGAAAATAAATAGGAAAATTAGGAGAATAGACAGGGTATACTGATAAGTGTGTATTGACATCACCCTACTCCTATAAAACTCCTCTTCTTGAATTTTAAGATGTTGGTAATACCTAGGGGGATGGGTTCTACCCCTCTGACAACTCGCGGTCAGGGAAAGGACTCTGGGGAAAAACTGACTAGAACTTATTCATGAGGACCCAGGGGGAAGGAGAGGATGATGTCAAAGGGGGAAATTGATAGGGTTGAAATAATGACTTAGAGTTCCACTTTAAGTGTTTCTGTTTTTTTCTTACCTGTGTACGTATCAATTGTTCTATTTAAATTGTTTGTGCTCCTTTCTTACCTGTGTACGTATCAATTGTTCTATTTAAGTTGTTTGTGCTCCTTTCTTACCTGTGTACGTATCAATTGTTCTATCAATCTGTATCTAGATGGAATTTGGAACTGCTGAATAATCATTACATGTTCGCTGATGAGAAACTCTTTGTACCTTAACCTCATTTGGTAATGCCGATAAGATTACTGCTTTTGGAACTGCCTATAAAAGACGTAAAGGGAGCAGTCCTTTTTGGGGATGCTCAGAACTTTGATACAGACATACCTGACTCTGTGTCTTAATTCCTATATGAAGCAATAATTTGGCAAAGCAATATAAACTTAAGCAACTTGTTTAAAAGTTGAACCTAACAATAACAAAGTATTGAGATGAACTTTTGATATTGACCACATACTTATTTTCCACCATAATTTTCAAATAAATTCTTTCAAAAATCAGACAATGTGATTGTCTGGATTTGTTTCCACATTTTGTCTTTCATAGTTGAGGTATACCTATGATGACAATTACAAGCCTCTCTCATCTTTTTAAGTGGGAGAACTTGCACAATTGGTGGCTGACTAAATACTTTTTTGCCCCACTGTATATTGTGAATAATTAATGAATCAGATACCCTAAATGAAAGAGTGCTGAAAAATCAATAAAGTGAATAAATTAAGTGCTCAATACGTAATAAAACATGTAAAATATAAAGTTAATAAATTTGATAAATTTTACCCTCAGTATCACAGCTGCTTAATTAGGGATTTTGGTTTGCGCTGGTTGATTTTGTTTTTCAATAAATGTAAAAAGCAGAAACAAAATTGAATATCATAAATAATAAATTAGTGAATAAAGTCCATTCAAAGACAGCTCAGTGGAGGTGTATCAGTCCCATGAGGGAAAAGTCACAGATCCACAATTCATTGGAGATCTCAAGCTCATGGGGATTTAAAAGATCCCAGTTCAATTCATGTTGAACTTTTCTTTGATAGTTGAAGTCGGCAGACAGTAGTGGCCACAGATTGACCCTCAGGCATGGAAAAGATCAAGTGGATAATCTCATCAGGAGTTTCCTTCTGGATGTTGTGGCATAGAAGATTGCTGTGCAGAGGGACTCCAGTGGCAGGACAACAGGAGTGTATATATGTGTGTGACTTCTTATAACAGAGCCCTGGTACTTCAATTCCACAACCAAATCAGCATGCAGGAAACCGAGGAAACCCTGGCACAGGCAGAACATGCAAACTCCAGGCATGTTATGCTGTGGTTGGAATTTCAACCAAAGCCCCTAGTGCTGCCAGGCAGAAGTGCTGACCACTGTATTGAGCTATAGAATGCTATGCCTATGCACTGTACGTTTGTACTCTCCCATGGCAAGAATTCAGTTGAAACATTTTCCTGAGTGACAGAGGCTTGGATATTGTGCCTGTACTTATCAGACTGTTGTTGCTATGCCTGCCACACAACCCCACTCTACTTGTGTAGCAATAACTCTCGGTGGAGCTGCTGATTTAAGCGGGTCTGTTACCTTCACTCTGCTTCCCTCTGTTTCACCAGCACCGGGTCTAGGGTTCCGTTGAGTTTACCTCTGGACGATACACGCACCAACACTGGAGTACGTTTTCAATGCTTTATTAAACACTTGACTTAGGAAATAGCAGGAAAGAGACGAAAGGGAAACTGCAGAAGAAACTCAAACATCTTCCTTTAGGGTTCTTTTAACAAATGTTCGGGTAGAATTCAGATATTGTATGGAATGCGCTCCCCTCATGGGACACACTCCTTGCTCATCTGGATAGGCCTCTCTCACCAGCCTAGCAGCCAGCACGCAGCACGAATCAAAGTCTCTGCCACAGACTTGCTTGGGAACAAAATCCGTACGATCCTCTGCCACAGGATGTATCAGATTTTCTGTAATGAATGTCAGTCACAGTGCTTGAACCTTTAAGCCAACCCGGTAACACTATGCTGTATAGTTACTTTCGGATACGTCCTCCAACCGAGTCACCAGGCCCCTCTATAGACCAGCACGCTGCATGATCCCTTCAAGACGGGTCCTCCCCTGGGATCTCCTCGGTTGTCCAGCTTCGCCACACAGGATCAACAGCTCAGGACCATTCCTCGGCCGCGGTGGTAGGCCCCAGACAAGCCTCTGGACCCACCCCTGCGCCGTAGTATCGTGGGCCTCCAGAACGGAGGACCACGAGGTAGCTCCTTAACGCATACCTGTCGGCCAGGAGGGCCAGCAGGTGGCTGAAGAACGAACCCCAAAATATGGCGTCTGTCCCATAAATACCCTCGCCCAGAATGCAACTCGGAGGACCACCTCCACCGAGTTGTCTCCGGGACAGAAGAGCATCCATACGCTTCAACACGTTGCCCTTCCAACACTAACCAGTGAAAACAGCGACACCCACTGGTCAGCATGGAAACACACACAACATCAGCAAAGCTGGAACAGAGGCAAACTTAACCTACCTAACGAACAAGTTACTAAATTTACCTAACGTGCAGTAGATTGCAAATCTACCAGCGATACATACTCCCCCCACTATAATAGACGTTGTCCCCAACGTCTGTCCAAAAAAACTGTGACAATAACTCCCAAGCCTGAGAGTAAGCATTTGAGTTTCTTATAACTTTGGATAGACAGAGAGAGAGAAAAGGACAGTAAATGACACTATAAGACTTATATCTATAAAACATTATGTTTACATCCGCAAACAAAACCACAGTATGATTGTACACAACCTCACTATCTAACTAGCTGAAAAGCCTCCCAGCTTAAAGAGGAGTTCCACCCAGGAGTGCATTAAAAAAAAAATTAAAAGTCAGCAGCTACAAATACTGCAGCTGCTGACTTTTAATTGGACATTTACCTGTCCCAGGGTCCAGCGATGCTGTCACGTACCTGACGGTAGTGCCTGATGTGCAGGGAACGGCCTCTCTTGCTCCTCTGATTCTGGCCCCCTGATAGAGTAGACAGGAGGAGCAGAAGTGCAGAGTCGCACAAGTGCCAAACAGTTTGTCTTCACTGTAATGTAGAACAGCGGCAGGTGGCACGGTGCTGGAGCAGGGTTCTCCAATGAGCGGAAGATGCAGGTCGGGCAAGCCGGGTCAAACACTGGCAGGAACGTCAGGAACAGAAGCGGAGGCAGGTGCGTAGTCTGGATGCAGGCAGGGTCGGCAACGGGCTGGCAGCGTGGTAGTAGAAGGAGCAGGCAGATGCGGAGTCAGAACAAGCCGGGTCAGATGCAGGCAGCAGGTAGCAGAGTCAGAGGCAAGCCGGGTCGGTAAACAGGTGCAGGTATCACGAGTAAAGCAGGCAGGAACACACGGGAACGCTGTAGAACGGACAGCACTGGATGCAAGCACAGACCAAGTTTAAATAGCCCCTTGGTAATGTGCACACAGGTGAACCGAAGGTGTTCTGACAGAGGCTGAGGTCACAGGTCGACTTCTCCGTAGGCCATCTTGAGTACTGGCTGGTCTTCCCTGACAGGCTGAGGTCACAGGTCGACCTCTCCTTCGGCCATCTTGAGTACTGGCTGGTCTTCCCTGACAGATGCGGGGGATCGAAGCCCCGCTCGTCCCCCCCCTCCGCTCGTCGGCGCCGGCATTTCAACTGTGGGCGCCGGGCTGTGGCTTCACAGCCTGGCACCCACTGCGCATGAGCGAGCGGCGTCGCGCGCCTTGATTGGCCGCTCAATCACCTGGGACCTGTAATGGGTCCCAGATGATTGACAGGAGGGAGGGAGAAGAGCCGAGCCCTTCCTGTGCCGAGGGGGAAGTGATGTCACCAGCCCAGGCAAAGGAAGAGGCAGACTACGAGGGACCACCTAGCAACAGGCATTTAGAGGTAAGTAAAAAAAAAAAAAATATCCAAATGTTTTTTTGTTTTTTGTTTTTGAATTTTTCAGGTATTTTTTTTTTTTTTGGGTGGAACCCCACTTTAATATAAGATCCGATGATCCCTGAAAAGAAAACATAGTTACACACACACATATGTACATCCTACACAACATTAGGAGCATTTAAAAATGAAACTCTCTTCCTATAACCTATATCAAAAATATTCTTTAGGAGTCCATCCCTATATAAAATTCTTCTTCTCCTTTTTTTTTATGAAACAAAATCCAGCTAGCAAAAGGAAGTCCTTGGATTTAAACACTGAACAGAATATGTAGATCTTGACCACGCAGATCTCTTTACCCTGACTCTAACTAGCTAAAAGTTCTTTTGTCCATAGTTACCAGTAAAACCGGGGATCTGACAAAGTCAGTGTCTTTCCCTCTTTATCCACTGTGGTAATGAAATACACAACATTGTCTTTTCCCGGTCTGCAAATTACCACTTTGTCAGCATAGATGTGCCGACCGAAATTGCAATGTTCAAAGCATCCATTAAAACGTTCATTCATCTTAACAGAACATCCAATCTTTCTGAAGGGCTTAGGTACAGACAAATAGTCCCAAACAGCTTCACTGTACCAAAGTACCCGACCGGCTTCAATCTCCTGCATGATATCCCGGGGTACATAGGGGAACTCCAAACCATACTCTGCCACCACACGCTTGTTCAATTTCCTCTGTAAGCGGGCAAGTTTTGGCAAAGATCTGTCTCTCCCCATACCAGGCGGTATACAGGAATCCAATGATTTGCTCTCCATAGAACCAGCCGGTGTCTGCAGTGAACTGGCAACTTTTGGCAAAGTCCCATTAATAGTACTGTGTGGCTCCACACAGGGTGACGTCTTCCCAGAACTCAGGGCTGTCCATTCAGGTAAAGTCATAGCGGAAGCAACATCCTCACTTTGTGACCATAACAGCTCTTGTGACATAGTCTCAAATAGGTCATCATCACCGGAAAGATCCGACATGGATTCTATTTCCGAATCTCCCAACTCTTCTGGTGGCAAATATTTATTTACAGTCCCGGACACATTCCCCAACAGTGGCTTACCCGTTCCTGACGTGGACTCTGGTAGCTCCGGTCCAGGTAACCTCTGGGGTAGGCCTTGACCACGGCCGCGGGAAGCCTTTACATAGCCCACCTTCCTCTGAGTAGGTACAACAGGAGTAGGCGTAGTGGACGCAGAAACCAAAGTAATGTCCCCTGATGAGACAACAGCAGCAGTGTCTCCTTCTGGAACATTGTCAGTAACAACAGGCCAAGTAGCGGCCTGTCGCTCCCTCTCTGTAGCAGTAGCAGCTTCTACTGTGGCGATACCTGTTGCCCAATTCATCCTATAAGCACGGGGCGACGTAGTAGGTTGCTCCACCACAAACAAGTACTCTCCACATTGCGGACATCGGCCAAATGGACGAAGATGCACAGCCAATTCTTCGCATCGATGGCAGATCATGCCCAATCCCTCAACATCTCCTGAGGTATACAGGACAAACCTCCCCTGCAGTTTCAAACGAACTCCAGTATCTGTAAGCAGAGTTCCAGATAGCACACTATTCATCACGGTGCTTGTAGGAAACACTCTCGGTCTCACAACTGGCTGCATGGCCACACTCTGATCTTCTTAGCACGATCACGAGGCTTCTCTTTTCCTCTGGCGCCAAACACATACCCGCGTCCCACACGGTAGCAAGTAGGGTAACTCCTCCCACTTGTTCTTCTAGTCACGTAGCTCTCGGGCCTTTTACTGGTGCCCGCCGTCTACGCACTCAGAAATAAAGTCCTGCAGTTTTACCTTTCCTTTTCCTGAAAGATTCTCTTCTTTTCTTTTTTTTTTTAAATTCCAGCTCTCTCCGTAAACTCCCGGTAAAACACTCCACTGGGTTGCAAGAATTGACGGTCAACAAATCCCGGACGACGCCCCCACATGTAGCAATAACTCTCGTGGAGCTGCTGATTTAAGCGGGTCTGTTACCTTCACTCTGCTTCCCTCTGTTTCACCGGCACCGGGTCTAGGGTTCCGTTGAGTTTACCTCTGGACGACACACGCGGAACGGAGGACCACGAGGTAGCTCCTTAACGCATACCTGTCGGCCAGGAGGGCCAGCAGGTGGCTGAAAAATGAACCCCAAAATATGGTGTCTGTCCCATAAATACCCTCGCCCAGAATGCAACTCGGAGGACCACCTCCACCGAGTTGTCTCCGGGACAGAAGAGCATCCATACGCTTCAACGCGTTGCCCTTCCAACACTAACCAGTGATAACAGCGACACCCACCGGTCAGCATGGAAACACACACAACGTCAGCAAAGCTGGAACAGAGGCAAACTTAACCTACCTAACGAACAAGTTACTAAATTTACCTAACGTGCGGTAGATTGCAAATCTACCAGCGCTACACTTGTGTGACAGCAGCTGGGAGATCCTGCCTGCACTCGTCTGCCTGCACTCGGACTGACGAGTGCAGGCAGGATCTCGTACGTGATTGCCTCCCCGCGGGCGGGGGGGCTGATCGGACCCCCCCCCGGTGCCCGAGGCGGTTGGCTTTGGTCTGGGAGCGTTCAGAGATGAGGGGGAGGCCATCCATTCGTGGCCCCCCTCGCGATGGCTCTCAGCCAATGAGAATCTTCCCCTGCCTCTGTATAGTACACAGAGGCAGGGGATGTGATGTCATCTCTCCTCGGCTCGGTATTTCCCGTTCCGGCGCCGAGGAGAGAAGACATCCGAGTGAGTTACACAAACACACACACACACAGTAGAACATGCCAGGCATACTTTACACCCCCCTTTACCCCCCCAATCACCCCCTAATCACCCCTCCCCCCCCCCGTCACACTAACACCAAGCAGTTTTTTTTTATTTATTTTTTTTCTGATTACTGCATGGTGTCAGTTTGTGACAGTTAGTGTGGTAGGGCAGTTAGTGTTAGCCCCCTTTAGGTCTAGGGTACCCCCCTAACCCCCCTAATAAAATTTTAACCCCTTGATCAACCCCCGTTGCCAGTGTCGTTAAGCGATCATTTTTCTGATCGCTGTATTAGTGTCACTGGTGACGCTAGTTAGGGAGGTAGATATTTAGGTTCGCCGTCAGTGTTTTATAGCGACAGGGACCCCCATATACTACCGAATAAAGGTTTTAACCCCCTGATTGCCCCCTAGTTAACCCTTTCACCAGAGATCACCGTATAACCGTTACGGGTGACGCTGGTTAGTTAGTTTATTTTTTATAGTGTCAGGGCACCCGCCATTTATTACCTAATAAAAGTTTAGCCCCCTGATCGCCCGGCGGTGATATGCGTCGCCCCAAGCAGCGTCAGATTAGCGCCAGTACCGCTAACACCCACGCATGCAGCATACGCCTCCCTTAGTGGTATAGTATCTGAACAGATCAATATCTGATCCGATCAGATCTATACTAGCGTCCCCAGCAGTTTAGGGTTCCCAAAAACGCAGTGTTAGCGGGATCAGCCCAGATAACTGCTAGCACCTGCGTTTTGCCCCTCAGCCCAGCCCAGCCCAGCCCACCCAAGTGCAGTATCGATCGATCACTGTCACTTACAAAACACTAAACGCATAACTGCAGCATTCGCAGAGTCAGGCCTGATCCCTGCGATCGCTAACAGTTTTTTTGGTAGTGTTTTGGTGAACTGGCAAGCACCAGCCCCAGGCAGCGTTAGGTTAGTGCCAGTACCGCTAACACCCACACACGCACCGTACACCTCCCTTAGTGGTATAGTATCTGAACGGATCAATATCTGATCCGATCAGATCTATACTAGCGTCCCCAGCAGTTTAGGGTTCCCAAAAACGCAGTGTTAGCGGGATCAGCCCAGATACCTGCTAGCACCTGCGTTTTGCCCCTCCGCCCAGCCCACCCAAGTGCAGTATCGATCGATCACCGACACTTACAAAACACTAAACGCATAACTGCAGCATTTGCAGAGTCAGGCCTGATCCCTGTGATCGCTAACAGTTTTTTTGGTAGCGTTTTGGTGAACTGGCAAGCGCCAGAGGCCTAGTACACCCCGGTCGTAGTCAAACCAGCACTGCAGTAACACTTGGTGACGTGGCGAGTCCCATAAGTGCAGTTCAAGCTGGTGAGGTGGCAAGCACAAGTAGTGTCCCGCTGCCACCAAGAAGAAGACAAACAGGCCCGTCGTGCTCATAATGCCCTTCCTGCTGCATTCGCCAATCCTAATTGGGAACCCACCACTTCTGCAGCACCCGTACTTCCCCCATTCACATCCCCAACCAAATGCAGTCGGCTGCATGAGAGGCATTTTCTTTATGTCCTCCCGAGTACCCCTACCCAACGAACCCCCCCAAAAAAGATGTCGTGTCTGCAGCAAGCACGGATATAGGCGTGACACCCGCTATTATTTTCCCTCCTGTCCTGACAATCCTGGTCTTTGCCTTGGTGAATGTTTTGAACGCTACCATTCACTAGTTGAGTAATAGCGTAGGGTACAGCATTGCACAGACTAGACACACTTGCACAGGGTCTCCCAAGATGCCATCGCATTTTGAGAGACCCGAACCTGGAACCGGTTACAGTTATAAAAGTTACAGTTACAAAAAAAAAGTGTAAAAAAAAAGAAAACACAAAAAAATATATAAAATAAAAAAAAATAGTTGTCGTTTTATTGTTCTCTCTCTCTCTCTCTATTCTCTCTCTATTGTTCTGCTCTTTTTTACCGTATTCTATTCTGCAATGTTTTATTGTTATTATGTTTTATCATGTTTGCTTTTCAGGTATGCAATTTTTTATACTTTACCATTTACTGTGCTTTACTGTTAACCATTTTTTTGTCTTCAGGTACACCATTCACGAATTTGAGTGGTTATACCAGAATGATGCTGGCAGGTTTAGGTATCATCTTGGTATCATTCTTTTCAGCCAGCGGTCCGCTTTCATGTAAAAGCAATGCTAGCGGCTAATTAGCCTCTAGACTGCTTTTACAAGCAGTGGGAGGGAATGACCCCCCCACCCTCTTCCGTGTTTTTCTCTGGCTCTCCTCTCTCAACAGGGAACCTGAGAATGCAGCCGGTGATTCAGCCAGCTGACCATAGAGCTGATCAGAGACCAGAGTGGCTCCAAACATCTCTATGGCCCAAGAAACAGGAAGTTTCGCCGGATGTAAACAGCGCCATTGGGAAATTGGGAAAGCATTTGATCACACCGATCTTGGTGTGGTCAGATGCTTTGAGGGCAGAGGAGAGATCTAGGGTCTAATAGACCCCAATTTTTTCAAAAAAGAGTACCTGTCACTACCTATTGCTATCATAGGGGATATTTACATTCCCTGAGATAACAATAAAAATGATTAAAAAAAAAAATTAAAGGAACAGTTTAAAAATAAGATAAAAAAGCAAAAAAATAATAAAGGAAAAAAAAAAAAAAAAAAAAAAGCACCCCTGTCCCCCCCTGCTCTCGCGCTAAGCGTCGGTCTGGCGTCAAATGTAAACAGCAATTGCACCATGCATGTGAGGTATCACCGCGAAGGTCAGATCGAGGGCAGTAATTTTAGCAGTAGACCTCCTCTGTAAATCTTAAGTGGTAACCTGTAAAGGCTTTTAAAGGCTTTTAAAATGTATTCATTTTGTTGCCACTGCACGTTTGTGCGCAATTTTAAAGCATGTCATGTTTGGTATCCATGTACTCGGCCTAAGATCATCTTTTTTATTTCATCAAACATTTGGGCAATATAGTGTGTTTTAGTGCATTAAAATTTAAAAAAGTGTGTTTTTTCCCCAAAAAATGCGTTTGAAAAATCGCTGCGCAAATACTGTGTGAAAAAAAATGAAACACCCACCATTTTAATCTGTAGGGCATTTGCTTTAAAAAAATATGTAATGTTTGGGGGTTCAAAGTAATTTTCTTGCAAAAAAAAATAATTTTTTCATGTAAACAAAAAGTGTCAGAAAGGGCTTTGTCTTCAAGTGGTTAGAAGAGTGGGTGATGTGTGACATAAGCTTCTAAATGTTGTGCATAAAATGCCAGGACAGTTCAAAACCCCCCCAATGACCCCATTTTGGAAAGTAGACACCCCAAGCTATTTGCTGAGAGGCATGTCGAGTCCATGGAATATTTTATATTGTGACACAAGTTGCGGGAAAGAGACACATTTTTTTTTTTTTTGCACAAAGTTGTCACTAAATGATATATTGCTCAAACAATAGCATCACAGGAACTATACAGCAGACTCATAGACAGAGGATACAGCCATTCTCTTCTGAAAAAAGCCTTCAACAAGGCCAAGAAACTTGACAGAAAGGATCTAGTCTTCTCTGACAAATCCTCAGACACTAGACAGCCTGTACGATTAATTACTCAATATTCCAAACAACACACTCAAATTAGACATATCTTAAACCAGTTTTGGCCCTTACTAACTGCGGACTCCACAATCTCTAAATATGTCAAAGCCCACCCTGACATCACCTATCGTAGATCCCCCTCACTTTGAGATCGACTAATCAAAAGCCACCATTCGGTTGACACACAACATGTTTCCAACAGCACTGGAACCTATCAGTGTGGAAAATGTGACGTTTGTACTTTTGTAACCAATTCAAGGGAACTCGTTCTTCCCAATGGATTGACTCACAGTATTAGACATCAAGTCACCTGCGTCACCGTGGGAGTCGTATACCTGGCTCAATGCCGATGTGGCTCATACTACCAAGCGACCCTTTCAGGTTCGCATTCGAGACCACATTAAACCCTTATCCAAAAAAACTACCACCACAGCCATCAACAGGCATATTGCCACCCAACACAATTTTGATCCCCACGTTATTCAATTCCCCGCACTCGAGCATGTTCCGTCACATGCTAGAGGCGGGAGCATTGATAACAGACTACTACAGCTGGAGACAAAATGGATCCATACCTTACAGGCTACTAAGTTTCCTGGACTCAATGAACACATCAGTTTTAAACCCTTTCTGTGACTTTAGATATTCCTTAATCTTTCATTCTCTGTTCTAGAATCTCTATCTATCCAAATAATTGTTACTTGTTACCTTCCCATCCACGTCATGTCTAGTTCTTTTCTGACCCCCCTTCCTTCCCTCCCCCCCTCTCTCCCCCCCCCCGTCTTCTTTTTTCTCTTCTCTTTTTCTCTTCCCCTTTTACTGCGTTTCTTTCCCCATTTCCCTGTCATGGTATGATATTGTGCCCTTCCCACACAGTATTAGTCATTTTACCAGTGAAAAAACAACTACCTGTGTTTCTATGTACATTGACATTTATTATTGATGTTTAATACCTTAACTTTATGATGCTGTACAAACGACACATATATAGTTTGCGGCTCCTTGTTCTATGGTTTATATTAGTATATTATACTCTTCATTAGTTCTTCCAGATTTTTGTTTTATCTGCCCTTTTATTCTCACACTGGGACCATGTTATTCCATATGTACTTCATGGTTTATGTGGCTGGACCGCGTGGGCTGAGGCGCAGGGATATCCCCTCTGCCCCTACAGACCCACGGGATGGCTGGGAAGTCTGGGGACAATTTCCCCCTACCTGACGCCTCTCCCCACGTCAAGTTTCCCAACCGGAGGGTCCCATCACCGGGACCCCGGGGGGGTCGGGCATCGGTCCCCCGCGGTGGCGGGCGGGGCTTGCACTGTTGTTGTTTGCATGGACGCCCAGGGCAGTACATTTACTGTCTGCCCCTAGGCGTCAGCGCACCGTTCGTGCTACCCGGCCTCCTTCAATCCACCAGCTGATGGAGTTTCGGCTGCGCTATTGGATCATTCTCTGACGGCGCCTCCCACCTCCTATTGGCTACACTGGCAGGGCCGGTGCTACCACTAGGCAAACTAGGCAGCCGCCTAGGGCGCACTGCTGCCTAGGGGCGCCCAGCCACTGGTCTCCCTCCGCGTCTGCATGCTCCGCAGGCTGCAGCTTGTAACTAACTCAGTCTCAGGCAGCTGCTTTGTCTGTCCGGTAGTGTAATTAGAGGTGCAGCGCAGCACTGGAGCCAGCGCTAGAGGAAGCAGAGCCGATGCTTCCGGTATAGCGCCGCCTCCTGTCACATGGGCACGGCAAAGGGGGTGGAGTCAGGGGTGGAGCCAATGGGGGTGGCAAAATGAGGTTTCGCCTAGGGTGTCAAAAATCCTTGCACCAGCCCTGTGCACTGGGGCCGGGTGATCCGAGCGTGCGCCCGCGGGGCATTTCGGACCTTGTAGGCTCCGATGTGTTGCCGGGTGCGCAGACGCCTCACCTCAGCGTCCGCACACCTGATCGATCTCTGATCAGGTGTGGGGGGGATATATTAGCCGGCCTGTCCTTCCATTCAGCTGGACAAGATTAACGCCTGGACAAGCTCTGCACATACTGGCAAGGTAACTTTCAATTGCTTCTCATTTTCTAGCACTTTTTAACAATCCCCCTCTATATTCCTAACTCTGCTCTCATTCAACCTCTCTCAGGACGAATCAACCCCCTGCCACTGACTAGTTCTCAACTATCATTTCTCATATACAATATGAGCAGCGATCCTGTATAGCCACATGTCTTACAAATAGCCTCTAGGGTAAGCCCCTCTCTATTATCACTTCCTACCCCTTTATAAAAGTGCTGCCACTTATCTCTTTTTCAGGTCATATGGCCCATTTTGTACCTCCCCTTATTTTATGCATTTTTTAGATTATTATCCATCATCCTTGCCAGTCTTCCAAGCTTGTCTTTCAACCCATCTCCAGGCGTTTCTGTCTTATCAACTAATCTGTTTTTAAAGCGTGAGTCTTTTTGAGGCCTTGATGCCCTATTTACTTTACGTGCGGTCCTTGACCCCGCTCATATCCTAAAAAATTGTGTGTCTTACACACACTTCAAGCTTGCATAGTCATTACATTTTCCTAATCTATAATATATTTAATTGCCAGGTCTTTTATATGCCCCCTGCAGACATAGATACGGTGCAGCTTTATCTCTCCTCGGTTGGGGACCCCCCGCCGAGCCTCCCCCGGGTGTCTGGCTTTCAGGTATGTTCGGGTTCCTGGGGCTTTGCACGGATACCTCCCCTTGTGAATTAGTCCAGCCATGTACCCCTACACATATCATTGTTCATACTAGCCTATATCCCAATGTCTATTTATCTGTTTGTTTATATGATGTTTTTGTATTTCTATGCATAGATTCTTATATATTGCAACTAGCTCTCACCATTCCCCGAGGAAGCCAATGCCTTGGCGAAACATGTAGGAAACTGAGCTCTTGCTTTGAAGGCCGTCCACCCCTGGCCCACCCTACTGCATTGTGGTCATGTACAATATATATGTTAATCTCAGCTAATGATTTTATCGTCTTTTGTATGTATAGAATTTTTGAATTCTGTGAAATAAAGTATTTTTGTAATTTTATATCTGCTATCTTATCTTCACACCTCTTTTCTCTGGCACCGTGATAATCCCCTGTCCTCCCTATTTGATCAATTATATTGCTCAAACATGCCATGGGAATATGTGAAATACACCCCAAAATACATTCTGTTGCTTCTCCTGAGTACGGGGATACCACATGTGTGAGACTGTTTGGGAGCCTAGCCTCGTACGGGACCCCGAAAACCAAGCACTGCCTTCAGGCTTTCTAAGGGCGTAAATTTTTGATTTCACTCTTCACTGCCTATCACAGTTTCGGAGGCCATGGAATGCCCAGGTGGCACAAACCCCCCCCAAATGACCCCATTTTGGAAAGTAGACACCCCAGGCTATTTGCTGAGAGGTATAGTGAGTATTTTGCAGACCTCACTTTTTGTCACAAAGTTTTGAAAATTGAAAAAAGAAAAAAAAAAATTTTTTTTCTTGTCTTTCTTCATTTTCAAAAACAAATGAGAGCTTCAAAATACTCACCATGCCTCTCAGCAAATAGCTTGGGGTGTCTACTTTCCAAAATGGGGTCATTTGGGGGGGGGGGTTTGTGCCACCTGAGCATTCCATAGCCTCCGAAACTGTGATTTGGGGGGATTTTGTACCGCCCTGCCATTTTAGCACCTCAAGAAATAGGCAGTCATAAACTAAAAGCTGTGTAAATTCCAGAAGATGTACCCTAGTTTGTAGACGCTATAACTTTTGCGCAAACCAATAAATATACGCTTATTGACTTTTTTTTACCAAAGACATGTGGCAGAATACATTTTGGCCTAAATGTATGACTAAAATTGAGTTTATTGGATTTTTTTTATATCAAAAATATATCTTTTTCCGTTTATAGCGCAAGAAATAAAAACCGCAGAGGTGATCAAATACCATCAAAAGAAAGCTCTATTTGTGGGAAGAAAAGGACGCAAATTTTGTTTGGGTACAGCATTGCATGACCGCGCAATTAGCAGTTAAAGCGACGCAGTGCCAAATTTTAAAAAGTGCTCTGGTCAGGAAGGGGGTAAATCCTTCCGGGGCTGAAGTGGTTAAATTACCATACGTATTTATTCAACATGGAAAAACGCAATAACCAACATTAAGAAAATACAGCTCAGCCACTACGACTCAAGCTGAAAAAACAATCTTTCTTCAATATTATTTTACAAAACTGTCCCCAAAAGACAGGACAGGGGTTGTATAAACCCCACCTGTCATCGACCCCCAGCACGCGGCCTGTTCAATACAAGACTGAAAAGCCAAATTCATTATATCAAAGCCAATGTCCAATAGATGTACACCATCGGATCTATAAAAACCCGAAATCCCACCCTCGAGATCTACATGCCGATAAGCAAAACCAAATGTCGGGGCCATAAATTTAAAAACTGCCCTATTAACCCTTTTCCAGACTTTTTCAAAAGGCCTCAGAACGGCGGAATCTAACCACCGTAACCTGGGAATAATTTCTGAAAAAACTATCACCATCATAGGGTATGACAACTTAGTAAGACGGATGGCATGTTTAATGCTGAAAATAAGATCCAACGTGTGCATCTGTCCTACATCGTTACCTCCTAAATGTAAAATTAAAATATCAGGGGTAGGCCAGGAGAGAAGAAGTGAACTGAACTCAAATAGCAATTCCTCCCACAGCATACCTCGTCTTCCAAACCATAAAACTTGGAAAATTGTCGGATCCAGACCTAAATTAGAAGTGTAAGAAAGAGCAGCTGCACGTTGATGCGCCCAATATACGAAAGAGTGTCCTAAAATCCAGACCACTCCAGGCACACCTATAATAATTAAATAACAGGGTTAGGACGAATATAGAGTTTAAAAGAATCCGACTTCCACCTTCCTAAACTTTTAATTCGACCAGAACCAAGACCCAATTTAGCTGCTTTTGTGGCAGCACCGATTCTGAAAGAGTGTGAAGAAATACGTATGTCTGACAGGTGCAAAGCTGTGCAACATTTAAACCCTATTAAATTGGAATCTTGTGAAAGGCGAACCATCTTCATGGATAAAAAGCACCCCTTCCTTTTTGGAGCGAATAGCCAAATAAGAAGACATTCTCATCACCGGACAAATTGGAGAACCGGGACAAGCCAATAGACATAGCCAAACGCCTTTCTTCGATTGGTCAGTTTTACTAGATTGAATAAATATTTTTAAATCTGTAGAATCAAGGATAACGTGTTGCACTTGCAAACCAGAAAGCTTACGTTTACTAGATGACACCATTTCAGAAATTCGTAAAGCCGCAAAAAAGGCCAGAGTAAAAACGGCATTAAAAAGTATAGCTTCAAATGAAGAAAAACATATAGAACTCGTAATAGAGCAGAAAGATGTGAGAAATTCAGGAGTTATAGGACGCCTGTCATCAACCTTAGCATGAAATTTTTTATAACTCTTAAGGGCTTGATGTACGGAAAAATAAATGAGACAAGAGGTCAAATTATTTAGTTTTTGAAAAAATGAAATGCCTGTCAAAATTTTATAAACATGAGACCATGAATAATCATTAGACATTAAAAATTCTAGAAATAATAATACAACATGTTCCGAACAATCAGAAACTGCAGCCTGGTTAGCAGCCAAGAATTGCGACCACAATAACCATGAGGACCGGTAACCAGACCATGAGGCTGAAGCCAAAGATTTCTTAATATTCTCAGCTACTAAACGATTTCCCATAACCGAGGTGGGCAAGGTGTTCCGATAGAATTCGCTGTCGGTAATAGGGAGAAAAATCGCTCCATCTGTAAACGAGAAAGGGCATCAGCTGTCTCATTAGCCTTGCCCGGTATATATTGAGCCTTAACCCATATATTTAAACAAAGGCATTTATAAACCATATAACGCAAAAGAGCAATTACAGGAGGAGATCTGGAAGACAAACAGTTAACAGCAAACAAAACACCCCGGTTGTCCGTACTAACCAGGATCCTTTTGTTTGCAAACCGTTCACCCCAAAGCTCGATTGCCACAATTAAAGGGAACAATTCCATAAGTACAATATTAGTACATAGACCCCTGGTAGACCAACTTACCGGCCAAGATTCAGCGCACCAATGATCCCCCCAGATTGCCGCAAAACCAATAGAACCTGTGGCATCAGTGGCCAAGCAGAAATCTCTGTCCAGGATAAAATCATCCTTCCAGAAAGCCCTGCCATTAAAATGGAGTAAGAAATTCAGCCAAACTAACATATCTGCTTTCAAATCCGTAGTTAATCTAATATGAGAAAAAGGGTTTTTATAACCTGAAATAGCCAAATTACCCACCAAATTCGTGTCGCAAAGGCTAAAAGCCCCAATAAGGATAGTAAATCTTTTAATAAAACCTTTGGTTTCTTAATAAGTGACTGAAGAAGATGTGTAATTTTTTCAATTTTTTCAAAAGGTGGACGAAATTCTCTTTCCACTGTATCAATGGTTATACCCAAAAAGTCAATGCAAGTAGTTGGCAAAACCGTTTTTTCAGATGCCAACAGAACACCAAACTCCTTGCACGTATCAACAAAAATTGACAATAGAGAAAGACATTGAGAACAATCAGAAAGACCCATGAATAAAAAATCATCTAGATAGTGGATCAAAAAGGGGGATCCAGATTTAGATGACACTACCCATTCCAAGAAAGTTAAAAATTCTTCAAAATAAAAACAAGAGAGCGAACACCCCATCGGCAGACAGCAATCAAAATAAAATTTTCCTTGAAATTGAAAACCTAACGAATTAAAACAATCAGGATGGATGGGAAGCAGTCTAAATGCAGATTTTATATCTGCCTTTGCCAATAAAACAGGACCTCCTAACATTTTAATCTTATGCACAGCTTGTTCAAAAGAAGCATAAGAAACCGACGATAAATCATCATTTATCTGATCATTTACAGACGAACCTGCAGGAAAAGACAAATGATGAATCAAGCGATAGGTATGAGGCTCCTTTTTTGGCACCACGCCTAATGGAGACAAACGAAAATTAGGAAAAGGAGGGTGATCAAAAGGGCCAGAGATTCTACCCATTGAAAGTTCCATTTCCAATTTTCTAGTTACTATCAAAGGCAATTCGGAAACTGACTTTAAATTATCCACCATACTGCAACCTGAACCATGAAATTTTGGGATTAAAAAACCCTCATCAAAACCTTTAATGAGTAGATCCGCTGTCTGCCGATTTGGATAATGCTGTAGCCATGGAAGCATTTTTTCCAAGTTCACTGGGGTGAGAGCTTTTAAGAAAAAATTCCCTCTGGTTTGGCTGTTGCCGAGGATAATTAAACGAAAACATTTAGATACAGGATGTAAGCCTCCACAGAGAGCGCACTCATGTTTATATTTACATGTAGCTGGCCATCTGCATTGGCTATCATTGAATGAAAAACAAATACCTTTTTTATACGGCACTGCAGGCTTATTAGCGACATTACCTGTACCAGACTTGGGAAAATTCGGTTTCTGTGGAAGGAAAAGGTTAAGCTACAAACCTACATCTTTCGAACCCCACTGTAAACCTGGATAGACCGATAACTTGTGACCAAATGCTTCGTCGTACGAAAACCAAGAAAAACCTGAAAAACACTTGTATGCTTCCTGTATAATATCAATATGTTGAAATAAACCAGGACTTTTATCTGGAAATTACATTGGAAAAAACACAAAAACCCTGCAACCAATTAGAAAAAGATTTTGGAACAGTTCTACGACGATCTTCATCAATCTTATCACCTTTATCCAGTTTCAAAAAGGACTCTTTGCCAGGTGGTAAAAAAGATAAAATATCTACAAAGTCACCCTTCCAAATTTTTTCTTTAGTAGCAATAGATAAATGAAAACCTAAAGGGGACAAAAAACAGGGCATAGACCAGGGATCTCCAAACTACGGCCCTCCAGCTGTTGCGGAACTACACGTCCCATGAGGCATTGAAGGACTTTGACATTTAGAGATATGACTAGGCATGATGGGAATTGTAGTTCTCGAACAACTGGAGGGCCGTAGTTTGAAGACCCCTGGCATAGACTCTTTAAAAGTAGCATCTGGCAAAGTGCTAGCAGGCGTAACTGTTTTAACCTTACAATATTCCTGTGAAACTGGAAGTACATCAGCTGAATGCGGCACATGGTCCTCAGACCAAATAACCGCAGCTGGTTCCTGTGAGGAAACACTAACAATAGGGGAAGATTGATTAGCAGAAACAAGATTAGTGTGAGAAATTAAAGCAGTGTGAGCTTTAAATTCAGTTAAAAAATTAGAGAAACAAGATGACAGTTGAATAAATAAGGGCAACAGATGCGTCTCACCTCCAGATACATCACCCGCACTAGCGCCAGAGCTAGGCTGTGGGGATGAATGGAGCACTGGAATAGGAAAACCAGCTGCTCCCAAGGCCTACGAAGCTGATCCTGTAGCGCCGCTGGAGACAGACGAATGGTTGACTTGTTGCCTAGGCAACTGTACCTCAGGCAGCATCACTGTGTGTTCTGTAGATGCCGTGTCCTCGATGGGCCGTTCCGCATTTACCGCCTTCGGCAGACTCCGCCGTCAGAAGTATGAGTGGCAGGCCGCCGTTTAGATTTGGAGGCCGGCTACGCCCTGCGCAGTGACGCACTCCTTGCTGGAGAAGGGCTGAATCTGCGATGTTGAGGGCGCCGCCTCTTGCTTAGCCGCTCCTCTATCGCTCCGCCTTCTGAGGCGTCGTCCTTGCTGTGACCTGGAAACGGAAGGTCGGCATTAGATTCCGCTGTTTCCTCCAATAGTCTGACATCTTCTGGCGGGACATCCATGGAATCAGCGACGAACGGAGCGGACACTCCTACCGCTTGACTTGCAGGTAACTCCAGACATCTCCGGATCCAATCATCTCCTGCTTCAGCCTCAGCCCGCTCCAATAGCTGGCGCACCAGGGTCTTCATGTCGCTGAAGAGGATCAAAACAGTGGATATACCACAGCTCTTTTGTCCAGTATTAAAGCCCAAGTTCCGCTGTTGATCCTCTTCAAAACGACTGGCCCCAGACCCTATGAACTAGCCCTTTATATAGGGTCCCCCTGGAATTCCAGAATGTTCCAGGGGGTCATGTGACCCTAGCTGGCCTATCCTGATAAGGGGCTACTGGATTCTAGAGGATTCCAAGACAGCTGACCTTAACGGACCAATAACAAGCTTTCCCTCCTTTTTCTCACAGAAGGAAGCCTGAAACTGCTCCTGTCACGATCCCATAAGGAAAAGGGGAGCCTTAAGACAGGATTATCCCCTTTTTCCCCTATTTATGATATTCAATTTTGTTTCTGCTTTTTACATTTATTAACTTTATATTTTACATGATTTATTACGTATTGAGCACTTAATTTATTCACTTTATTGATTTTTCAGCACTCTTTCATTTAGGGTATCTGATTCATTAATTATTCACAATATATATTCATTTATTCATTTATGTAAGCAACATATGAATTTTGAGTTGTGACTATTCGACTGTAAGCGCACTTAATTTATTTGCTTTAGTTTATTACACAGATATTGGTGTTTTTTTGTTGCAGCTGTAGTCTAGTATCTTCAATTGCTCTTTAACGCAGGTTCCCTTCCTCTTTATATTAATATATACACATCCATTACTTCATGGGCTTGTAATCTATTTTCTTATTCCATTTTTCTTATTGCATTTTTCAACTTTTGTGTAACAAACTCTGTGAGCTCCAAAACCTCTCCTTTTCCCCTCACTTCTGTTTGTTTGGAACCACCAGTGCATGTTAGTTGCATACCTCCCAACTTTTTAAGTTGGGAATGAGGAACAGCTATCAGCAAAAGTATGCATGCATAGGACACACCCCCTGCCACGCCCCCTTGTCCGCATGCCGACCAGCCGCCGCAGTTATACTGTGGCAACATGGCTCGGCTGCGCGAATCGCCGTCATGGTACGTCTGTACCATAGACAGCCACTAGAGGGCGCGTACACGTGCCCCCTGCTCGCCCACGGAGCCGATGCGAGTGCTCGGCCGTTGTGATCACCCCTGGGCTCCCGCGATTGCTCGGGGCACACGGAGAACCGGGATCTGTGTGTTTAAACACACAGTTTCTGGTTCTCTGAGGGGAGAACAGGAATGTCACACACAGAGTATGAACAGACATCTGTTATCTTCCCTGCACAGCCCCATCCCCCCTTCAGTTAGAACACTAACAATAGGACACACTTAACCCCTGCACTGTCCCCTGGTGGTTAACCCCTTCACTGCCAGTGACATTTTTACAGTAATCAATGCAATTTTATAGCACTGATCGCTGTAAAAATGCCAATGGTCCCAAAAATGTGTCAAAATTGTCCGACGTTTCCGCCATAATGTCGCAGTCCTGATAAAAATCGCAGATTGCCGCCATTACTAGTAAAAAATAAATAAATAAATAAAAAAGCCATAAAACTATCCACTATTTTGTAGATGCTATAACTTTTGGGCAAACCAATCAATATACGCTTATTGCGATTTTTTTTTTACCAAAAATTTGTAGGAGAATACATATTGGCCTAAACTGATGAAAAAAATTATTTTTTTCTTATATATTTTTGGGGGATATTTATTATTGCAAAAAGTAAAAAATATTTCTTTTTTTTCAAAATTGTCGCTCATTTTTTGTTTATAGCGCAAAAAATAAAAACCGCAGAGGTGATCAAATACCACCAAAAGAAAGCTCTATTTGTGGGAAAAAAAAGGACTTCAATTTTGTTTGGGTACAACATCGCACGACCGCGCAATTGTCAGTTAAAGCAACGCAGTGCCGAATCGCAAAAAGTGCTCTGGTCTTTGGGCAGCCAAATGGTCCGGGGCCGAAGTGGTTATAGGAGAATTGTACAAAAAAACAGGATGGGTAAACCCACAAGTGCTTTTTTTTACCACTACTATTTCTTTATATTGGCTTTTGGAATTTACAAATGCAGCCATTTAGAAATCAGATGAAAGGTTTAGCGCTGGAAAATACTTTTTGATAGATAAAAAGTGCATTTTATATACAACTATATAGATCAGACCAAAATGAGGGACAAATGAGGAGGAATGAGGGACAGAGGGACATTACTGCAAATCAGGGACAGTCCCTCGAAATCAGGGACAGTTGGGAGCTATGTAGTTGCTGTCATGTACATTGCTCTATGCACATTACAAATCCCATAGTCCATCTCAGGAGCGAGCAAGAGAGAGCGGCTACATACAGTGGGACCTCGGAGATCGAACGTAGCCCCCCTCTAACAGGGAGTCAGATCACAGCAGCAAATTAAAATAATAATAATAATTTGGAGGAGGCTGAGAGCAACAAAAGGGACTTTTTTTGAGTTAAGAATATTTACTGGAATATCTTTTTTTTTTAAATCCAGAGTTTATTGTCCCTTTAAATCCTGTATCATGCTGAGGAGCTAAAAAATGCCGTCATTCAGGTTTCTCATATTGCACCACCATGCACTTCACAGCCCTCCTCTTATTGTAGAGGCCCCAGTCTGAGGGAGGTTGGACCAATCCAGGAAATAGAGTTTGTTGTTGGCCTTTGTCCTATTTTCAGCAGCCGGCTTGGAATTAAGACGAGTTGTTGTCAGCCAAAAAGCATCTGCAGCTTCTCGGTGACAATGTGGGCTCTTGTTTTCTGGATTTTTGCTCTTCTGCTATCCCTGGCCTCTGTGTCTTTTATCCTATTCTGCGGATATATCTTCTACATACACAGGAAATATGACCACATTCCTGGACCCCCCAGAGACAGGTAAGTGAAAACTTATTTTAACATTTGCCACCTTTCGGAGGGGAGGAACGGATACCTCGTTTTGACAGGTATGCGCTTCCACTTCCGGGTGAGTTCACTGCGGCAAGATCACCCGGAAGTAGGGTTTCCACCTCATCCCTTTAAGCCCCCGATATGAATTACACAGGTTCTTAATGCAGATAAGACACCGAGTGAGTTTAATCACCACCTTAATTAGCCACAGAACCTGTGTAATTAAAATGTGTTTGGTTTTAAAGGGATGAGGTGGCAACTCTACCCGGAAATTTGGTCCCCCTTCCCTCACCGCCAGGCCATTCACAAAGTGACTGCGGTACCCTACAGCGCGCGCTTCACGCATGAGCAGTAGGGTAGTAGGGTACCAGTTGTGAATCCACAAGGCTTCACAACCGGTACAGGGTCCATTGAAAAAAATTGGATTTGGCTTTTTGAGAGTTTTAGAGCTACAAGCTTCAAGCATAAAATCACTCAGGTGTGAACGGGGCCTAAGGCTGGGTTCACATATTGCAAATTGGATGTGGGTTTCCCCGCATCCAATTGACCGGCTCTCTCCGGGTCACACATCTCTGCAGCGGCTCCGGTGTGAATTGCACAGGAGTCCGGTGCGTCTTTTGGTCCGTTTTAGGTCCAAATTCAGCCAAAAATTTGTGCTCAAATCGGTCCTGAAACGGTGAATGGAGACGCACTAGACGCCGGCTGTGAGCTGGAGCGTGCTGCGGTGTAAACCCAGCCTAAATGTCCTTCAGATAAGTTAACCACTTCCGGACCACCGCACGCCGATATACGTCCTGACTTTGAAGAGGAATATCGTTGTTATGGCAGCAGCTAGCTGCCATAACCCCGGTATCCTCTTCTTTGACTGGTGGTCCACTTTCAGATAAAAGTGGTCTCTGCGGCGGATTTGCCGCAAGATCACTTTTATCGGCAGCGAGAGAGGGCCCCCCTCCTGCCACGCTCCGCCGCCCTCCGCGGCTTACTAGAGCCGTCGGCAGCGGCAGAGACAAACGGATGCTGTGCCTTTCTTGGCATGGAGACGAGTGGGGGGAAGATGGCCCCCACCCATTTTTTATTTATTTATTTTTTTTTTTTTATTGCATTTTAGTGTAAATATGAGATCTGAGGTCTTTTTGACCCCAGATTTCATATTTAAGAGGTCCTGTCATGCTTTTTTTTCTATTACAAAGGATATTTACATTAAAAAAAAAAAAAAAAAAAGAACAATGTAAAAATAAAACATAAAAGGTAAAATAAATTAAAAAAAAAAATGTTTTGAAAGCTCCTGTCACGCCGAGCTCGCGTGCAGAACGCATACGCGAGTAGCGCCCGCATATGAAAACGGTGTTTAAACCACACATATGAGGTATCGTCGTGATCGTTAGAGCGAGAGCAATAATTCTAGACGTAGACCTCCTCTGTAACTCAAAGCATGCAACCTGTAGAGTTTTTGAAATGTTGCCTATGGAGATTTTTAAGGGTAAAAGTTTGTCGCCACTCCACGAGCGGGCGCAATTTTGAAGTGCGACATGTTGGGTATCAATTTACTCAGTGTAACATTATCTTTCATAATATAAAAAAAAATAGGCTAACTTTACTGTTGTCTTATTTTTTAATTCAAAAAAGTGTATTTTTTTTAAAAAAAAGTGCGCTTGTAAGACCGCTGCGCAAATACGGTGTGACAGAAAGTATTGCAACGACCGCCATTTTATTCTCTAGGGTGTTAGAAAAAAAATTTATGATGTTTGGGGGTTCTAAGTAATTTTCTAGCAAAAAAAAAACAGTTTTTAACTTGTAAACAACAAATCTCAAAAAGAGGCCTGGTCCTTAAGTGGTTAAACACTGCAATTATAACTAAAAATACAAAAAACACACTCTGCTGTATCATTCATAGGAAATTATTTTCATTTTTAGCTTCCTCTTTGGACATTCTCCCACAACATTGAAGCACATGAAGAAAAATGAGCTTGTGTATGACTTGTTTTTTGAATGGTAAGTTGTGCAATCATTTATCTTACGTTATACTGGGGACTCGTGACATATGGAAAAAAAAATAGCCAAAGTCAACAGATTTATTTGAGATTATGAAAAAAGTGATTACATTTGCCATAATATGGATATAATAAAGCAGCCTTTTTTGGTTCCCCTGGGATGCCATGAACACATGATGCGGTCTGCCCTGAATCAGTATAATGCGCTGCCATGGTGTGGGCCAACCGCAGGCACCATAACAATCAATGAAGTTCTAGAGCTGGAACACACAATGTCCCCCCCGCACAATGGCAATACATGGTGCTGATCCAGGGCAGGCTGCGCCCAGCATTCAGAAGATAGAGAGCACCTCCATCTAGACCTGCTCTGCTATGCTGCTGGAGTATGTTAGGACTCTGATGTATATTTTTATATGAGTGTAGTTTGTAGTGTATTTGTTTTATTAAAGGTAGGGCTGCGGAAATTAACGATTAATTCCTCGATTAATCGTTAATTTTTTTGATGGATCAAAATTCTTTTGATCGGTACTCACCTCTTCGCTGGCTTCCGGGTCTTCAGGGAGTTCTGTCGGAGGTCCGGTGACGTCACGGACATCGACGTCACATAGCCGTGACCGTTCCGGAGCTTGCCGAGCCGAGCAGATCCTGTATTCGCCCGGCAGGGGGGGCGTATCTCACAGAGGCTGTGCGGCGCACTATGCTGGTGAGGCGAGTGATGTAATAGC
Source organism: Aquarana catesbeiana (assembly GCF_042186555.1). Classification (NCBI taxonomy): domain Eukaryota; kingdom Metazoa; phylum Chordata; class Amphibia; order Anura; family Ranidae; genus Aquarana; species Aquarana catesbeiana. The sequence continues at coordinate 44,853,204 of NC_133336.1, forward strand.
ACATCCCGCCAGTAGCGCCAGTTTTCAAAACTGTAACCAGGAGCACTGGAACAGCCAGGAGGCTGAGCAGCATGCAGAACGGAGGAGCCCTGCATCAAGAGTCCACGGGGAGCCAGGCACGGAGTGACAGACCAGCCGACAACGGTGACAGCAGATGATGATGGCAGGCCGCAGTGATAGAGGCAGCAGAGGGGGATGATGATGGCAGAGGAGGATGGATGGAGGCAGGGGGGATGATGGTAGCAGAGGGGGATGATGGTGGCAGAGGGAGATGGATGGAGGCAGGGGGGGGGATGAAGGTGGCAGAGGAGGATGGATGGAGGCGGGGGGGGATGAAGGTGGCAGAGGGGGATGATGGTGGCAGAGGGAGATGGATGGAGGCAAGGGGGGGGATGAAGGTGGCAGAGGAGGATGGATGGAGGCGGGGGGGGATGAAGGTGGCAGAGGGGGATGATGGTGGCAGAGGGAGATGGATGGAGGCAGGGGGGGGGATGAAGGTGATAGAGGGGGATGATGGTGGCAGAGGGAGATGGATGGAGGCAGGGGGAGATGAAGGTGGCAGAGGGGGATAGATGGATGCAGGGTGGATGATGGTGGCAGAGGGTAATTGACGAAAGCAGGGGGGATGAAGGTGGCAGAGGGGGATGATGGTGGCAGAGGGAGATGGGCGGAGGCAGGGGGGGATGAAGTTGGCAGAGGGGAATGGATGGAGGCGGGGGGGATGAAGGTGGCAGAGGGAGATGGGCGGAGGCAGGGGGGGGGATGAAGTTGGCAGAGGGGAATGGATGGAGGCGGGGGGGATGAAGGTGGCAGAGGGAGATGGGCGGAGGCAGGGGGGGATGAAGTTGGCAGAGGGGAATGGATGGAGGCGGGGGGGATGAAGGTGGCAGAGGGAGATGGATGGAGGCAGGGGGGGATGAAGGTGGCAGAGGGTAATGGATGGAGGCGGGGGGGATGAAGGTGGCAGAGGGAGATGGATGGAAGCAGGGGGGGATGAAGGTGGCAGAGGGGAATGGATGGAGGCGGGGGGGATGAAGGTGGCAGAGGGGGATGATGGTGGCAGAGGGGGATGAAGGTGGCAGAGGGGAATGGATGGAGGCGGGGGGGATGAAGGTGGCAGAGGGAGATGGATGAAGGCAGGGGGGGATGAAGGTGGCAGAGGGGAATGGATGGAGGCGGGGGGGGGGGAAGGTGGCAGAGGGGGATGATGGTGGCAGAGGGGGATGGGTGGAGGCAGGGGGGGGGGGGTGATGGTGGCAGAGGGGGGGGGATCAGCTAAAAGTAGTTGGATCTGCATGTGCGTTATAATTAATCGAAATTAGTCGATTAATTGATTTTTAAAAAAAAACGAACACGAAAATTTTAATCAGTAACAGCTCTAATTAAAGGCATTTCTTTCTTTCTTTTTTTTTTTTTTTTAAGTCAGTTTTATTAAATTTTTAGGAAAGGACAGGTTCCAAGTGGCTTCACTTGCACAGGGGTACGTCACATATGGATACACAGACAAAACACAAAGTAACAAAAAGCTTGTGTAATTAGAGGATATAAATGTTAGAAGTAAGAATTAGATTAGAGGTGAACAACTTCCCTACTATCCCAATAGTCAAACGTCAAACAATTTAGAGAGTACATATCATTGTTGAGGTATCCTCAAGCCATCTCACCCAAACTTTAGTAAACATCTTTAGACATCCCCTGTTATAGAGTATGTATTGTATCTTGATATAATGGTAAATTTGAGCTCACTAATTGCCTTCAAACTTGCATAGAAAGAGTTGACCTTTCCAGCTTCAATAAAGGCACTTAAATGATGTAACACTAATGCCGCGTACACACGAGCGGACTTTAAGGCAGACTTTTCCCGGCGGACGGGATTTCGTCGGACAGTTCGATCGTGTGTGAGCTCCAGCGGACTTTGTTTGCTCAAAAGTTGGACGGACTTAGATTTGAAACATGTTTTAAATCTATCCGTCGAACTCGAGTCCGGTCGAAAAGTCCGCTCGTCTGTATGCTAGTTCGATGGACAAAAAGCCACGCTAGGGCAGCTATTGGCTACTGACTATGAACTTCCTTGTTTTAGTCCGGTCGTACGTCATCACGTACGAATTCGACGGACTTTGGTGGATTGTGTGTAGGCAAGTCCGTTCATTCGGAAAGTCCGTCATAAAGTCCGTTGAAAAGTCCGCCGAGCAAAGTCTGCCTTAAAGTCCCCTCGTGTGTACGTAGCATTTGGGGGTTATTTACGGATTTAGGCAAATCCACTTTGCACTACAAGTGCAAAGTGCACTTGAAATTGCACTGAAAGTACACTTAGAAGTGCAGTCGCTGTAAATCTGAGGGGTAGATCTGAAATGAGGGGAAGCTCTGCTGATTTTATTATCCAATCATGTACGAGCTAAAGCGCTGTTTTTATTTTTTCCTTGCATGTTCCCCTCGGATCTACAGGGGCTGCACTTCCAAGTGCACTTTCAGTGCAATTTCAAGTGCACTTTGCACTTGTAGTGCAAAGTGGATTTGCCTTTAGTAAATAACCCCCTATGTGCCTTTTATATTTGTTCTCATTTTTTTTTGAGATTATCAAGAGGTTTTGAGTAGGAAGTATTAAAATTTAAGAACGAATTTTTGAAAAATAAAAAAGCAATGGTGACCTGAATTTGCATTAGGCTGGGTTCACACTGCTCTGCCTATTGTCTACAGTGCCTTGAAAATGTATTCCTACCCCTTGAAATTTTCCATGCCATGTTACAACCAAAAACGTAAATGTATTTTATTGGGAGTTTATGTGATAGACCAACACAAAGTGGCACATAATTGTGAAGTGGAAGGAAAATGATAAATGGTTTTCCAATTTTGTTACAAATAAATATCTGAAAAGTGTAGTGTGCATTTGTATTCAGCCCCCCTTTACTCTGATACAAAATCTAGTGGACTCAATTGCATTCAGAAGTTGCCTAATTAGTAAATAGAGTCCACCTGTGTGTAATTTAATCTCAGTATAAATACAGCTGTTACCTGAAGCCCTCAGAGGTTTGTTAGAGAACCTTAGTGAACAAACAGCATCATGAAGGCCAAGGAAAACACCAGACAGATTAGGGATAAAGTTGTGGAGAAGTTTGAAGCAGGGTTAGGCTATAAAAAAATATTCCAAGCTCTGAACATCGGAGCACTGTTCAATCCATCTTTCAAAATGGAAAGAGCATTGCACAACTGCAAACCTACCAAGACATGGCTGTCCACCTAAACTGACAGGCCGGGCAAGGAGAGCATTCATCAGAGAAGCAGCAAAGAAGCCCATGGTAACTCTGGAGAGCTGCAGAGATCCACAGCTCAGGTGGGAGAATCTGTCCATAGGACAACTGCTAATTGTGCACTCCACAAATCTGGCCTTTATGGAAGAGTGGCAAGAAGTCATTGTTGAAAGAAAGCCATAAGAAGTCCCGTTTGCAGTTTGCAAGAAGCCATGTAGGGGATACAGCAAACATGTGAAAGAAGGTGCTCTGGTCAGATGAGATCAAAATGCAACTTGTTGGCCTAAAAGCAAAACGCTATGAACACACCATCCCCACTGTGAAACATAGTGGTGGCAGCATCATGTTGTGAAGATGCTTTTCTTCTGCAGGGACAGGGAAGCTGGTCAGAGTTAATGGGAAGATGGATGGAGCCAAATACAGGGCAATCTTAGAAGAAACCCTTTTAGAGTCTGCAAAAGACTTGAGACTGGTTCACCTTCCAGCAGGGCAATGACCCTAAACATACAGCCAGAGCTACAATGGAATTATTTAGATCAAAGCATATGCATGTGTTAGAATGGCCCAGTCAAAGTCCAGACCTAAATCCAATTGAGAATCTGTGGCAAGACTTGAAAATTTATGTTCACAGATGCTCTCCATACAATCTGGCAGAGCTTGAGCTATTTTGCAAAGAAGAATGGTCAAAAATGTCACTCTCTAGATGTGAAAAGCTGGTAGATTCATACCCAAAAAAGACTTGCAGCTGTAGTTGCAGCAAAAGGTGGTTCTACAAAGTATTGACTCAGGGGGCTGAATACAAATGCAAGCTACACTTTTCAGGTCTTTATTTGTAAAAAAAAAAAATGAAAGCCATTTATCATTTTCCTTCCACTTCACAATTATGTGCCACTTTGTGTTGGTCTATCACAGTGTTTCTCAACTCAAGCCCTCAAGGCGCCCCAACAGGTCATGTTTTCAGGATTTCCCTCAGATGAAACGGCTGTGGTAATTACTTAGGAAGTGAAACTGATCAAATCACCTGTGCAAAATAATGGAAATCCTGAAAACATGACCCGTTGGGGCGCCTTGAGGACTGGAGTTGAGAAACACTGGTCTATCACACAAAATCCCAATAAAATACTGTCACAGACCTAGCCGGGACAGAGGCTGTTGGAGAGGACTGTATGCAAGCCTATTGCCTTTTGATTATGGGCCCTGGATTTTCAATGGATTCATTCTGTTGGGACACATCCTGTGAGGAGATGCTGGTGTCATCAACCTGTGTTTATGTTAGTTGAATGAGCTAATGACATTGTCCTCTATACAATGTAGGAGACGGGACGACTGCTATTGTGTTAATTAACTGTATGAAGCTCGGTGACCACAAGTCTGGGCGAAAGGTCATGTCTCAGTCACCTAGGCTGTATAAAGGATTAGATAATTAGCTCATGTTAATTAAGTTACAGTTGTATTGTTAGAGGAGGTTCCAACGGCATATAAAGTCTTGTAACTTTGATTCATAATAAACAGTCCATGTTAGCAGTGAAGCAAGTTTCGCCTTGTTTTCTGCTCAGAGAGGTTGGAATATCTGATATCTGTATACAGACTGGGAGGAAGTGGTATATGACGGAAGCACTCAAGCAGAGTGTGGGACGTTCCGTGACATTGGTGGCAAGCAGCGGGAAAGCTTCCTACAGACTGGGACATCCAAACTTCCATCTGGATGGCTAGGTCTGTGACAAATACATTTACATTTCTGGTTGTAACATGACAAAATGTGAACAATTTCAAGGGGTGTGAATACTTTTTCAAGGCACTGTATATCTGTCACTTTGCATGCATGCATATGATCGTGGACTATATGGACTGGTCAGCATACTTTTGGGTAGCACCCACATATTAGAGAGATTTCTCATACTCCCATGTAATAGTCTATAGGTCCTTCACATTGAGTTTATTTCCATCTGCAGATGGTTGGTCAAGCACTGAGGATCTACTGTGTTGTCTACTTTTATTTCATAGACCTATGCTAGTGGACACCCTCTTGCTGGGACACTGGCTAGGTCCCTCATCAGTTTACAGGCCATTTGTAATTTCTGGGCTGGCCATCCTCTGGTGCTAGGTACCCTTGCTGAGGGCCCTCCTTTTTTTTGCCGTTCACCAGTGGATGTCTCGAGTGGAGAACCTTTGAGTGATTACACTCTACCCGTTGTGGTGTTGTTGGCTATTCAGCCAAATCTCTCTACTTGGAACGTCCACTGTCTTTGCGCATCTCCTATCAGGTTCTATATGGGGCCCCTTTGGGAGGAGGGAGAGGGGGGTTGAAAGGCGGGGGGGGGGGTACTGAAGAGTGTGGGTGGTTTTGTGGGGGGTTACGGGGAGGGTCAGATTGGGTCCAGAGGGCACCAGCATAATTTTTATTTTTTACATGTAACTTTTGCTATGACTTATTAATAAACATATCTTTTGGATGGTAGCTTTTGTGGTGTCCTAGCCTCTTTTCTGTTTTTCTTTTTGGTACTTGTTTTTGGTGCCACCCATCCAGTCATACTGTGGATAGCACCGCCATGTAATTTAACTAGTGGGATTCCTGATATCCACCATGTTTTCTTTTTGTACAATAGTGAGATTTAATCTTCCGTTGTTGAGTCAACTAATTTTGTTCAAAGGTCTTGAAACATGTTGTCCAGGCCTGCTACTTAAAAAAACTGCTGAAAATCTTTTTTTTTGCATTAAAATAATAAATATGTAGCACCCTCTAGGTAGGTAGGTGCTAGAGGTGGGATTTTTTGTAGGACAGGCAAATTTAGGCAGGCCTGGCTGTCATCCAGGCCTGTTTGTTTTGATCTGATCTGGGCTGGGAGTTGCTCAGGGTAGCAGCTGGTGACTCACAGGCAGCATCACTGAGACCTCCCTCTTCTTTCTAGAGTTTGCTGGAAAGTTCTGTAAAGAGAAGAGGAGAGGAGAGGTGGAGCTGCCTGTGGTGTTTTAGGGAGCCCTGACCAATCCCCAACCTGGATTGGCAGGGGGCAGGCCTCCTTAAATATCTAGGGTCAGACCAGCTGGGGAGGAGTAGTGGAGTGGAAGAGCTGGAGTGGGAGAGTGTGGAGGCTGTCGGGCCTTTTGGGGAGCTGCCCAGTCTGAGGGGGGGGGGGGGGGGGGTGACCTTGGGCCTTGGTTGCCAACTTTTAAGTTTTATGTGTTTGTTTTATTGTTTGCCTTTTGTCTTGTGTTTTCTTAAGCCTGGGCATGCCCAATAGACTTTGTGTGTACATCTTACCCTTTTCTAAGTTCAATAAAAAGATTTTGAAAAAAAAAATTAAATAATAAATATGATACTTGATATTGCACAGAGCAGTCCCATACCTCTTCTTTGGTGGTCCCAAATGTCACTGTAGATGCCTTCTTTTCTTCGAGTGCCCCCTCAGCAAGCCGTGTGATGAGGGGGCACTTGTGCTAGTGGGCTCACAAGTAGGGTTGTGTGCATTCATAGACACACACAGCATGGCTTGACCACACACCCCTGCTTTCTCCTCACAGGATATGACAGCAACAGGAGCCATTGCCTCCCACTACTCTCAGTGTGTCCTGTGAGAAGAGGAAGAGAAAGCAGCACTGCTGCACATGGGACAGTGCTGGATCGAGAGAGGACTCAGGTAGGGGTTTAGGGACAGGGTTGGGTGAACAGGCACTGTAAGGTTTTTTACCTTAATGCAGAATATGCATTAAGGTAAAAAAGCCTTTTGCTTTTAGAACCACTTCAAATGAAATCCCAGATGACATAGGCAGTTTGCAAACACTTTCATTGTATATATGATTGTACTTGTAACAGTAATTTACTTACATCAGGACTACTTTAAAGTGATTGTAAAGTCTTGCTTTAAAAAAAAAACAAACAAACATGTTATTCTTACCTCCCCTGTTGCAGTGGTTTTGCACCGATCCTCCTCTTCTCGGGTCCCTCTTCGGTGCTCCCAGCCCGCCCCCTCTCTCCCCTGATTGGCTAACTGACTTTGATTGACAGCCCCGGGAGCCAATGGCGCTATGGCTGTGCCCCAGCCAATAAGGGGGAGAGTTCTGGATGGCCGAGGGAATCGTGGACATCGCTGGATAGAGAAGGAGCTCAGGGTAAGTATTAGGGGGTGCAGGGGGGCCTGCTAAACAAAAAAGGTTTTTATCCTAATACATAGAATGCATTAAGATAAAAAACCTTTTGCCTTTACAACTTCTTTAAAGCTGGCCATAGCTGGATAGAATTTTGGAAATTCTTTGGAAAACTCCTACAAAACTTGTAGGAAAATTCTCAGAACAATTGAAAGATTTTGTTTGCTTTTAACATTTGATTTTGGAAAGAATGGACTTTACTGGATGAAAACCACACACACTGTAATGCCCCGTACACACGGTCGGACATTGATCGGACATTCCGACAACAAAATCCATGGATTTTTTCCGACGGATGTTGGCTCAAACTTGTCTTGCATACACACGGTCACACAAAGTTGTCGGAAAATCCAATCGTTCTGAACGCGGTGACGTAATACACGTACGTCGGGACTATAAACGGGGCAGTAGCCAATGGCTTTCGTCTTTTAATTTATTCTGAGCATGCGTGGCACTTTGTGCGTCGGATTTGTATACACACGATCGGGATTTTGTTGTCGGAAAATTTTATAGCAAGCTCTCAAACTTTGTGTGTCGGAAATTCCAATGGAAAATGTGTGATGGAGCCCACACACGGTCGGAATTTCCGACAACAAGGTCCTATCACACATTTTCCGTCGGAAAATCCGACCGTGTGTGCAGGGCATTGGAAATTCAGTCATTAAAGTGATTGGAAAGTCTTGTTTAATAAATAAATAAATAATAACAAAAGCTGGTTTACTTACCTGCTTTGTGCAGTTGGTTTTGCACAGCTCGGCTCCTCCAATTCTCGGGTCCCTCTTTGCTGCTCCTGGCTCCTCCCTCCCATCGAGTGCCCCCACAGTCAGCAGCTTCCTATGGGGGCACTGGAGCCAAGTCACATCTCTGTATGTCCATTCAAACACGGAGCCCCGACCCGGCCCTGCCCCCTCTCGCCCCTGATTGGCTGACTGACTTTGATTGACAGCCGCGGGAGCCATAGCACTGCTGCTGTGTCTCAGCCAATCAGGAGGAGTGCCCTGGACGGCTTAGACATTCGTGGACATCACTGGAGAGAGATGGGGCTCAGGTATGTTATTAGGGAGGTGCTGGGGAAGCTGCTACACACAAAAGGTTTTTTATCTTAATGCATGGAATGCATTAAGATAAAAAATCTTCTGCCTTTACAACTCCTTTAAAGACATTTTTTCTATTCTGACAATAGGAGAAACACATGAAATAGAGTCAGCCGCACACCCCAAACAGTATTGTAAGCAAACAAAAATTGGAAAATCCCCCAGGGGGCTTTTTAGCTGCAATTATAATATATTCATACAGAAAATGTGGTAAAAGTATCGCCCCACCATGAATGGGAGCATAAACAAGGGGAGAACCATGGAGATTCTCCAAGTCTCCCCGCCGTGCCGGGAAGCCTAAAAAGAAACCGACGCCCACCAAAGGAGGGAGGGGAGTGAAAGGCTAATGAGGAAACCAAATAGATCAGTGTAAAAAGCACAAAAAAATGAATATCACTTTATAGAGTAATAACATATTGAAGCTTAGTATTACATTTTGTTATTATTATTGTCGAAGCTGTGAGCATTAGGGAGTGTACTATTCCTATCTTAGTACCATGTTGGAAATATTGTTACTTGAATATATTATTAAGTTTATTGGACTAGAACCTGTCTTTCTGAGTCCATGACAGACAAACCTTTCGGAGTGGGGACCTACAAGATGGGTCCCTTAGACTGCATATATGTAGCGGCCTAAGTCTGAATCTCTGTATTAATTCTAATCGGGACTAAGTGGTCCCTATATCGCCCATCACGATCAAAGACATTTCTGGATCGGGAACTGTGGAGGTTACTTAAAAGAGGACAATTCGTACTATACTCCATAATGCATTGTTTCACAGCTCATATATGACTCTCATGTGTTAAAAGGGGAAGGAGTGTTTAACCACCCAAAAAGAACCAAACAATAGGAGAAACACATGAAATAGAGTCAGCCGCACACCCCAAACAGTATTGTAAGCAAACAAAAATTGGAAAAACCCCCAGGGGGCTTTTTAGCGGCAATTATAGTATATTCATACAGAAAATGTCGTAAAAGTATGATAAAAATCATTTATTGTGCAAAACACAGCTTGCAAGTCATTTGTCAAAATAGTTATACAGATACAAAACTCTGGTAACGGACATATCTCAGAATATTTTATCTGAGTTTGGTACAATTCATTTAAAACACAAAGTCAATACATTAATAGATATCCACATAAATACCCCGACGCGTTTCGACCTGTGCTGTTGCGGTCTTCTTCAGGGGGTTGTATTCTGGTGAAATATATCCAAAATTTTATCAAAAACTTCAATATAGCCACACCTTGTATTATTTTAAAAGCTATATGTGTATATATAATGTTGTTATATTTACCACTACAAGGGTGAGTTTCTGATCCATCACATTTTATCATCACTGCGGTCAAAAGCAAATGTCAAAATGACCCCACTAATTAGAAAAACTAACAAACTTTCTTAAAACATTCTTTTCCTAAGAATTTTCATTCAAAATTTAAGTCATCTATGGCCACCTTAAGTAATGGTTGAGAGCAGTTTTAGCTTCTTAGGAGCCCAAAAGAACAGGAGTGAGACTAGCTGGCCATGCACTAGTCAAATTTTGTTTGAACGTTCAAAAGAAATCCTGAAAAATCATTGGTCAAAGCATTTGATCTTCCATCATTAGGTCATCATCAACTAATTTTGTTCAAAGGTCCTTAAAAATGTGTCCAGATCTGCTACTTGAATGGAATCCTAGACATAGAAAACTGGTTTCTTTTGTGGCTAGAACATGCACATTACAATATGTATGCTTTTTCCAAAACGAAAACCACATGGAATTTTGTTTGTTCAAGAACACTTTTCCATCCGTCTTCTTTCAATTTTCTTGTCACTGTTGTTAAAAAAAATGTTGATTTGAGCTCATTATCCACTAAAAAACGAAAAGAACATTCTAAAATGAAAACTCTCTAACAAAATTCTACTAGTATCTGACCAGCTTTGGGGACACTTGGCACACATCTTACAGTGTAGAGACCTGGATGAAAGGGGTGCTAAGGTACAAAGGAACAAATGTCGCTATTACTCATAGTTCAGAAAAATATGGATATCACCAGCACTTCAACAGGGACTGTTATCTTGATGAAGGGTCCTGGTATGGTTTTGAAACATTGCATTGTGGCAAAAAAGGTCTTCTGGAGCCACTCTGGAGCGCTGGTGATAGCCACATATTTCTAAAAGAATATGAAGCGTGCATAAGATAAAAAGGGTGTCACACAAAGGGTCAGGTGCCCAGGATGGAGGAGGCCATTGCACAATGCAGTGCACAGTTCTTGTTCTGAACAATAAAGGACAAATAAAAGTACCTGTGTATATACTTTGTCTTTTTTTACAGGGTCCAGAAATATGGCCCAGTTGTACGGTTAAATTTTTTCCATAGTGTGCTGATTTTAGTTGTCAGCCCAGAAGCAGTAAAGGTAAGAATATCTCCATCTCTGCACCATCTCTGACCCTTCAATGAACCAGTTGACTCATTAGAGTAAGCATAAGATATGTCATCATTAGCTGTAGTAAAATTTGACCTGTTTAAGGTAAGGGGGTCTATCTATGCATTTGTATTCACCCAAGATTCACACGTTGATCACCCAAGAGTCGCACATTTTTAAAAAAAAGATTTAATCAGAAAAAAATGTTTAAATCTTAAAAGAAACTTGTGTGCATCTTGGGTTAAAACATTGATAAAGAGACCCCTAAATGTTTGGATGTGATTACAGATTTTGCTTCACTATATACAGTATCTCACAAAAGTGAGTACACCCCTCACTTTTTTGTAAATATTTTATTATATCTTTTCATGTGACAACACTGAAGAAATGACATTTTGCTAGAATGTAAAGTAGTGAGTGTACAGCTTGTATAACAGTGTACATTTTTATCCCCTTAAAATAACTCAACACACAGCCATTAATGTCTAAACTGATGGCAACAAAAGTGAGTACACCCCTAAGTGAAAATGTCCAAATTGGGCCCAATTAGCCATTTTCCCTCCCCAGTGTCGTGTGACTTGTTAGTAATACAAGGTCTCAAGTGTGAATGGGGAGCAGGTGTGTTAAATTTGGTGTTATCGCTCTCACTTTCTCATACTGGTCACTGGAAGTTCAACATGGCACCTCATGGCAAAGAACTCTCTGAGGATCTGAAAAAAAGAATTGTTGCTCTACATAAAGATGGCCTAGGCTATAAGAAGATTGCAAGACCCTGAAACTGAGCTGCAGCACGGTGGCCAAGACCATACAGCGGTTTAACAGCACAGATTCTACTCAGAGCAGGCCTCGCCATGGTCGACCAAAGAAGTTGAGTGCACATGCTCAGCGTCATATCCAGAGGTTGTCTTTGGGAAATAGACGTATGAGTGCTGCCAGCATTGCTGCAGAGGTTGAAGGGGTGGGGGGGTCAGCCTGTCAGTGCTCAGACCATACACCGCACACTGCATCAAATTGGTCTGCATGGCTGTAGTCCCAGAAGGAAGCCTCTTCTAAACATAATGCACAAGAAAACCCGCAAACAGTTTGCTGAAGACAAGCAGACTAAGGACATGGATTACTGGAACCATGTCCTGTGGTCTGATGAGACCAAGATAAACTTATTTGGTTCAGATGGTGTCAAGCGTGTGGTGGCAACCAGGTGAGGAGTACAAAGACAAGTGTGTCTTGCCTACAGTCAAGCATGGTGGTGGGAGTGTCATGGTCTGGGGCTGCATGAGTGCTGCCGGCACTGGGTAGCTACAGTTCATTGAGGGAACGATGAATCCCAATATGTACTGTGACATACTGAAGCAGAGCATGATCCCCTCCCTTTGGAGACTAGGCCACAGGGCAGTATTCTAACATGATAACAACCCCAAACACACCTCCCAGATGACCACTGCCTTGCTAAAGAAACTGAGGGTAAAGGTGATGGACTGGCCAAGCATGTCTCCAGACCTAAACCCTATTGAGCATCTGTGGGGCATCCTCAAACAGAAGGTGGAGGAGCGCAAGGTCTCTAACATCCACCAGCTCTGTGATGTCGTCATGGAGGAGTGGAAGAGCACTCTAGTGGCAACCTGTGAAGCTCTGGTGAACTCTATGCCTAAGAGGGTTAAGGCAGTGCTGGAAAATATTGGTGGCCACACAAACTATTGACACTTTGGGGCCAATTTGGACATTTTCACTTAGGGGTGTACTCACTTTTGTTGCCAGCAGTTTAGACATTAATGGCTGTGTGTTGAGTTATGTTGAGGGGACAGCAAATGTACACTGTTATACAAGCTGTACACTCACTACTTTACATTGTAGCAAAGTGTAATTTCTTCAGTTTTTTTCACATGAAAAGATATAATAAAATATTTACAAAAATGTAAGGGGTGTACTCACTTTTGTGAGATACTGTACATTATATTACCAAAAGTATTGACACCCCTTCCTTTGCACGCACATTAACTTTAATGGCGTCCCAGTCTTAGTCCGTAGGGTTCAATATTGAGTTGGCCCACCCTTTGCAGCTATAACAGCTTCAACTCTTCTGGGAAGACTGTCCACGAGGTTTAGGAGTGTGTCTATGGGAATGTTTGACCATTCTTCCAGAAGCGCATTTGTGAGGTCAGGCACTGATGTGGACGAGAAGGCCTGGCTTGCAGTCTCAATTTTAATTCATCCCAAAGGTGTTCTGTCAGGTTGAGGTCAGGACTTTGTGCAGGCCCAGTCAAGTTCCTCCACTTCAAACTCGCTCATCCATGTCTTTATGGACCTTGTTTGTTCACTGCCAAATATTTCACATTTTGACTCAGCATTCAGCACCTACTGGCATTTTTCTGCATCCCAGTTCCTATGTTTTCATGCATAGTCGAGTCGCTTGTTTCCACGTCTGAGATATGGATTTTTTGCCGCAATTCTTCTATGAAAACCACTTCTGACTAGACATGTGCGCCGTCAATAAATTTGTTTCGTTTCGTTCTGTCTTGTTTCGTACGAAAATTATTTCGTAATTTATGTCCGAAATTCAATTCGGATTCGTACGAAATACAAATTTTCGTTAGATTCGTAAACTTTTCGCAAAATAACGAAAGTTTGTTATGATGAATTTATCATTATGAGGGGCTCCCACCATCCCTGTGCTGACTTCCTGGGTTTTTAACTTTTAGGTTAGTTAACTTTTCTTAAAAATAACGAATGTTCGTTATAATGAATTTATCATTATGAGGGGTTCCCACCGTCCCTGTGCTGTGCTGACTTCCTCTGATTGGTGAACAAAACACCAGTCATGTTTCTGTTGTAACCGAATTTGTATCCAAAAATTCCGAAATTCGTTAACGAACTGTCGTATTTTGCATAAAATTCGTAAGTATAGAAATTCCCATAGGGTTCCCACCATCCCTGTGCTGAGTTCCCAGGTCTGTACACCTGCTGTGTCCATTATGAGGGGTTAATTTTGTTTATTGAAAAATCTTACAAACAACAACTTATATACAATAAAACCATAATAAATAAATAAAACATATTTACAAAATAATTGAATATGATAATATAAAACAAGAACATAATAAATGGTACAAACCAAATTGCGCACAACACAATCCCTACGGGAGAGCCAGACTAAGGAACATCACCGTCACCATGCATGTAGCCTTTTATCAAAAATATATTTCATCTTGAAAATCTAGGGGAGTGAATCAAGAATACAAAGAAAAGCCGCACACCCGGAGATCAACAGGCAGCAGCTACAGAGTCCTGATATTCCGCCACGCCCTTATCCAGGCCTCCTGCTGCCACCTGCCTTTCTCAAGACCCCGAATCTTCCCAACCTCACCCAGAATGTCCTGCACCACCACTTCCACAGGGAGGATTTTACTCCGTAAGGATACCTGACACCGTGCACTCCACGTGAAATAACGGACTACTAGACTAACTAAAAAAAGTGTTTCCAAATCATAATCCCGACGAGTCTGGAATGCCCCATACACCCACTCTGCATAACTCATATGGGGGAAGAAGGGTATACTCAGAGCCCTCCCAACCCTCTTGTACACCTCTATATTAAAAGGGCATTGAAGTAGAAAGTGATCCATGGACTCCACCACTCCTCCACACTCCACTCTCGGGCAGCCCCGATCACTCATGGAAAGAAAATTCAAGTTGCCCTTCACATATAGTTTTCCATGAAAGCAAGCCAAGCCTGATCCCTAAACTTCATTGGGATTCTCTCCAAATTAATCAATCGCAAACCCACCCCCAAAACCAGGCTTGGGCAATCCCTCAAGGCCAGTGGCTCGCAAAAAGCAGAGCTCATGATCCGCTTCTCAAGAAGTTTCCTTGGAAGAGATTTGACTTCTCCTGCTGTTACTTGCCACTGCCGAAGCATTTTCAAACACGGGGCAACATAAGCCGGGAGCTGTTCATGCTTGACCCTCAGGCTTTTCACTGGCCCACCATTTTCCCAGTCTCGCAGAAAGGGCCTAAACCAGGACTGGAAAATACCAACCCACCCAGGCGGTCTCTCTGCCAACATGTTACCAAGATTGTACTTCACAAACATCAGAGAGAAAAAGACTACAGGGTTGACCATCCCTAGACCACCCTCCTGCCTAGGAAGGTAAGTCACATTCCTTTTGACAAGGTTTATTCTGTTCCCCCATAACAGCTGGAAGAAACAAATAGATCCTGGTATAGAGAGAAACTGGCAAAATGAAAACAAAACTGACATACAGAAAAATCGGAATCAGGTAAGTCTTGATCAGATCAACCTTTTCCCTCAAGGAAAGCTGCCAACCTTTCCAGCTTGCCACCTTGGCATCGGCATTCTCCAGCCTGTTCACCCAATTTGCATGACCATAGTCACCTGGGCCGAATTCAATGCCTAGAACTCAAATTTTTTGTTGGGGCTCCGGGAAGTCATCCGGGAGAACAAAGCTCTCACCTTCCACACCCATCCAGAAAGCTTCACACTTGTCCTGGTTGACCTTTGAACCTGATGCCTCTGCATACTGCCCTATCACTGAGACCACCTTCAAAGGAGGCTCACCAGCGATGCCCAAAGGTGCCCCACACAATGGTCCACTCTCTAGCCTTCTAATGAAGGGGTCAATTGCAAACACATATAGCAGAGGACTCAATGGACACCCCTGACGCACACCCGAGCCGACCGCAAAGGGCTGCCTGACCCAACCATTAACCAGAGGAAAGCTTTCAGCCCCTTTGTACAAAATCTTGAGCCAATCAATGAAACCCCCCTCTAGGCCATATTTGTCAAGAAGGAGCCACAAGTACTCATAATTAACCCGATCAAAGGCCTTAGCCTGATCCAATGTCAGCAAAAATTTACCCCAACCAGCAGCCCTATAACGCTCCAAGGCCTCCCGGACAGCTAACACCGCTGAGAAAGTGCTTCTACCTTGGACCGAACAGTGCTGGTGGCGGGATAACAAACTGCCTGCAACTGGTGATAATCGCCAGAAGAAAATCTTTGCCAGTATCTTTCTATCGACATTAAGAAGGCTAATGGGGCGCCAATTCCCAATCATCGAAGGATCTTTACCCTTTGACAGAAGGATCACTGCAGATTGCCTCATGGAGGGAGGTAGAGAACCCTCATTCAAACAGCCATTAAAAACCTCTGCAAGGTAGGGAGCCAGGATCGTCTTAAAACATTTATAGAACTCGGCTGTCAGACCATCTGGCCCTGGCGTTTTCTTGATGGCTAGTTTATCAATAGCCTGGATTACCTCATCTGCAGTGATTTCATCTGTCAAATTCATCAAAGGAACATTACTTTCCAGTCCTGGTGTAGAGTCCAAAAAACCCAACATCCTTGTCCGATCAAGGTTCCTTCCTCCCAGGAGATCAGCATAGTATGACCTGACAACCTCCAGGATCCCTGACCTAGACTTCGTCAGAGAGCCCGTACTGTCCCTCAGGCCATTGACCGTCTTAACTGCTATGCTCTGTTTACAGTTCTGGTAAGGGTCAGGCGAATGGTATTTCCCGTAATCCCTCTCCTGAACCAAAGAGGCGTGCCGGTCATATTGATGTCTCCTAAGGAGGAGCTTCACCTCAGAGATCGCCCCAGAATCTCCTCCATTCGAAACAAGGCGGTCAAGTTTCCTCCACAAACGCTGGTAGGTGATATACTTATCTTGCTGCTTCTTTCTTCCTATGGCCTTGAAAAGCCCAACAGTCCACTGTTTAACAAGCTCCCACCATTCTGACTTGCTGTTGCAAAAGTCTAGGATCGTTATCTGTGCTTGAAAAAAACCTCAAAGGATTGTCTTACTCTCTCGTCTTCCAGGAGGGCCGAATTCAATCTCCAGATACCCCTCCCCCTAGGTGGCATGTCTGGGGCATTCAGAGTCACAGATAGAATACAGTGATCAGAAAACTCCACTGCCCGACACACAGGTGCCAAAAAAGCGGAGTCTCCCTTTAAAAAAAAACTATCTATCCTACTCTGACTACTACCTCGCTGAAAAGTGAATCGCGTGCTGTCTGGGCAGCGCTTAATGTGCGCATCTACCAGACCTGCTTCCCTAACTATCGCATTAAGAAAAAGGGTGTCATAGCCCAGCTTATCTCTGAAACCTCTCCTGTCTTTAGACCTAGTAATGGTGTTGAAATCACCTCCAAAGATAACCTGCTGGGCCGTAAAAAGAAAAGGCTTAATCTTTGTAAAGAGGCATTTCCTGTCCCACTTCGTCTGGGGACCATAGATGTTAATCAGGCGCAAGTCCTGCCCCTTCATAGAGACGTCTAAGACCATACATCTCCCTATCTCTACCTCAATTACCCGCCGGCACGTTACCATACCAGAAAAAAGGACTGCAACTCCGCTGTACAGCTCGGCCGCAAGAGACCAAAATGAGGGACCACGTCTCCACTCCTTCTTTGCTAGATGTATATCGGCCAGACTACTCAGATGGGTTTCTTGCAAAAACAAAATGTCAGCATCAAACGCGCTGAGCAAAAATAAGGCCATATGACAAGCACTTACTGATCTTAAGCTGGCAACATTAATGGTTGCCACTTTTAACGGAGTGGGAACTGCCATTAGGGTAGTTGAGGCAGCTGTTTCTTAGCCTGACTACTCCATCTTCCTGGAGAACCAGCACGCTTTGTTGCACCCTGGCACTCATCATCCATAGAGGATGCAGAACTGAATGAGTCCCATTCATCCTCATCATCTGAAAGGACCTCAAACTTATTTTCTAAAGGCAAAACTTTAGGATTTAAGGTAACTGAACCCCCTTTTTTCCTTCTTTTGCCCCTCCTCCTCCTATCCTCCAACCACTCCATATCATCCTTAGACAAACCAGACTCAACAGCCTCCTCACCCCTATCCTCCCCTTCACCCCCCTCCCCCCACTCCCCCTTCCCTTATCTACCACCAGGCCAGCCTCACCACCATCCTCCCTACTCCTCTGCACCCCACGATCCTCAATAGAAACCCTGCAGCGTCGGGGAAGGGGGGTTGGCACCACACCTGACGCACCTGCCTCAGCACCTCTTGCTGCCTCTGCAATTTTAGAGGACACAGACACAGAAGGATTGGACACATTTTTGGCAACTGATACCTTACCTACAGAAGACATGGGCACACTAGGTAAACGCACAGACTGGGGGGACACAGACACATTAGGTATTGGCACAGACTGGGGCATCACAGATTGGGGAGACACATTAGGTATTGGCACAGACTCAGATGGACTCACAGGCACCCCAGCTGCCGAGCTCCGAGCATCCTCCATGTCCATGCGGAAGAACTCTCTCATGAGCTCAGGATTGTTGTGCATTGCCTCAGGACACTGTAAGGATGTCCCACCGCATTGCACAGATTGCACCTGATAATATTACAATCCTTCGCCAAATGTCCTATACCCTGACAGAGAGAGCACTTCATCACTGGACAGGAGGATGCAAGATGTCCTTTATCACCACACTTATTGCAGAGCTTTGGCTGGCCTGGATAGAAGATGGTCAGCCTGTCCCTTCCCAGGAAAGCTGAGGATGGCAGATGCTGGACGACATTATCAACAACCTTTAATTTTAGCTGCACAGACCATCCCCCCGTCCATATTCCCTGATCGTCCACAATCTTTTTTAGGGGGCTCAGGACATCTCCATACCTCCTCAACCATACAGATAAATCCCCTTGTGGTATGGATTCATTGCGGACCAAAATTGTGACCATTTTAATGAGGGGTTGGCCCTCGCCCTTTCCAGTCCGGCAGGCCCCTACACACGTGCTCATACTTCTCTCAAAATATGTCCAAAGACTCCGGACGGATAAAGGACAAATCATATTCATAGGAACCTGCCGGACTGATCAGGGCGAAGATATCTGTGGGTGTAAACCCCATCTGTAGAATCTTATCCACCACTGTCCTCCTATGTGGGGGGATTCCACTGCCTTCCCATTTTAACTGCACAACATTCCTCCTTTTAAACAGGGAGGAAGATAAACCATTTACATGCTCCTTCCCTGCTTGCTGTCCCTTCCCAGATCCTGTAGCAGCAACACCAGCATAAGTTTTTCTTACACCAGCAGCATTCGCAGTCTTGTCCTTAGACACAATCAAATCTGCTGGCAGAGAGTCTGAATCAGCTGGGACAGCAGTCTTCTGATTAGCAGAGGAAGGACCCTCCCCCTCCCCCTCCTCTGAACACACAGTTTTTTTCCTGGGATCAATCACAGTCATGGTTGCTGCAGACTCCTGGAAAGTTGTAGCACTACTGCACCCAGCATCTCCTCCATCATTCACAGGAACAGCCGCTGTGCCTGGTCCAGGCAAAGTCTCTGTATTGTCCATGGACCTCTCTGCATACTGAAGCTGACAGTTATTAGCAGATGTTATTGCATGTTGTGTATTGTCTATGGGTCTGGGCTGACTGCCTGCAGCACTACAACCCTCAGCAAGCACATTGTCATTAAAGTTCACACCATCATCCTGCACACACACTGTACCTGCACCTTGTCTCTCCACAGGTCTTTCCTCCACAGGGCTAGGAACGGCGTCCATCTTTTCCTCACCATCCTGGGAAGTGGAAGTGGATTCAAGTTTATTGATGAAATCCAGCATGGCAGAACCTTCAACCACCTGCTCAGGTGTTCCACATTGCTGGGGAGTGAAGGGGACAGAGGCCTCCACCATTGAGGGCTCAGCAGATGTCTGAGGTGTTGAAGAGCTGGGCTCATCCTCCGGGCCCACTTTCTCACTCTCTGCTGTCTGTACCTGCATCTCCTCACTGGTCTCCTTACCCTCCATGCAGGAAGCGGCTCCTCTTCTCATTTGGCTGAATCTTTCTTCATTCTTATATTTTTCTTTAAATGCTCCACTATTCTCCTTCTGATAACTCACCAGTTCTTTCTGTTTCCGCAGAGCTTGTTCCAGGTCTTTCAGCTCAGGCCTCAGAGCCGGTCTTTTCTTGCTGAACACTTTGGCACAAATCTGCTTTTTCTTTTTAAATTCATTTTTCAAAGCTACTAACTTCTCCTCTTCCTTCTCAATCCGCTTCAACGTTTCCCTCCGTCTAAAGGCAGACAGGGACTCATCTTTCCTTGGGCCAGGCCCAGTGTCGTCCACAGGCTGAGGCCTATCCAGGGGGCCTCCACCAGGGTCCTCCCCAGGATCCTGCATCACTCCTGGGGCAGAGGAGCAACTCTAGCCCCTGGTTTCTGGAAGCACAGGAGCAAAGGAACCAGCAACCTCACACCTCGCTGTCAAGGAGCGGAATGGCAGTTTCCCACCATCCCTGTGCTGAGTTTCCGGGTCTGAGTGTACACCCGTTGTGCCCATTATGAGGGGTTCCCACCATCCCTGTGCTGTGCTGACTTCCTCTGATTGCTGAACAAAACACCAGTCACGTTTCTGTTAATTTTGATCCGAAATTCGTTAACGAAATTTTGTATTTCGTATAAAATTCGTAAGCATAGAAATTCCCATAGGGTTCTCACCATCCCTGTGCTGAGTTCCCAGGTCTGTACACCTGCTGTGTCCATTATGAGGGGTTCCCTCCATCCCTATGCTGAGTTCCCGGGTCTGAGTGTACACCCGCTGTGCCCATTATGAGGGGTTCCCACCATCCCTGTGCTGTGCTGACTTCCTGAGGTTTTAACTTTTAGGGTCGTTAACTTTTCTTAACAATTACAAATTTTCGTTATGATGAATTTATCATTATGAGGGGCTCCCACCATCCCTGTGCCGTGCTGACTTCCTGGGTTTTTAACTTTTAGGTTCGTTAACTTTTCGTAACAATTATGAATGTTCGTTATGAATTTGGATCCAAAATTCGTAAATGAAATTTCGTACAGAATTCGTATGCAAAAAAATTTGTATTTCGGATTCGTAGGAATGTACGAATTTCTGGAAATTCTTACGAATTTTCGATTCGTATGAAACTAATCGCACATGTCTACTTCTGACCAGACTTCTCTGGACGGTAGATAGGCATGCATGGATCCCATTGTTTATTCGCCGTTTTTTTGTTGATGGCACTGCTGGACACCTTCCAAAGACAAGTAAGCATGATGTGCCTTTTATATGCTGCATTAAGTTTCCTTGGCCGACCACTGCGTCTATGGTCCTCAATGTTACCCAGTCAATGGTGTCCTCAATTCTGACAGATACAGGCATACCATTAGGGAGGCGTGTGATTGGCCCCAAATTTATTCTGCAGCAGGACAGTGACCCCCAAACATACACCTAATGTCATTAAGGACTATCTTCAGCGTAAAGAAGAACAAGGAGTCCTGGAAGTGATGGTTTGGACCCCACAGAGCCCTGATCTCAACATCATTACGTCTGTCTGGGATTACATAAAGAGACAGAACGATTTGAGGCAGATGGCATCCACAGAAGATCTGTGGTTAGCTTTCCAAGATGTTTGGAACAATCAACCTGCTAAGCTCCTTCAAAAACTGTGTACAAGTGTAGCTAGAAGAATTGATGCTGGTTTGAAGCCAAAGGGTGGTCACACCAAATATTGATTCAATTTAGATTTTTTTTTTTTTTGGTAAATTGATAAAAATAAATAATGAATAAATAATGAATAAATAATGAATATATGTGTAGGTTAGAATGGAACTTCAAGCAAACCGCTAAATACATAATTTTGCTATAAGTGAAAAAAACACAACGCTGGGTGAAAAGCACTGAGGGCATGGCTTTGAGTGGGAGTGAGTGGTGTGTTTTCATTGCAATAAACCTTCCTTGGAGCAAAATTATTATTTTTGTGCTGCCTGTATTTTTTAATTATTGACTGCAGCAGAGAGTGAGCGGACTGCACCCGACTGATCTCAGGACATTGAGGGGGAAGTTAGCTTTGCTCCCAGTTATCACAGTTGACTACAGAACACTCCACACTATGCTGTAGAGATATGCTATGATAAGAAGAGATAGTCCTAACAGACAGAAGGTGTGAAAAAGGGATAAATCCACAAAAAAAGGAAAAAAAAGAATGCAGCCACCACATCTAAGAACTAGTAAGCTGCTACATTTTTGTGTTCTTGAGCTTAGATACACTACAAAACTCTGGTAGCATCATATTGCAGCACAGTACATGCCATGGATTTGGGCAATAGGTGATTAAATAGCATGCAAAATGTCAGGTTCTTAAATAGCGTGCAAAATGTCAGTTAGAATGCACATGCGTCCATGAAATTGAGAATTCTGTAGAGAAATTTTGCCAGGCTAAATAGAATGGATTTGTCAGGGTGAAGCATGTATATTTCACAAGGGATACTGTTGGAACAATGTGCAGGAAAAGAAAGCAAAGCGCTAAGATATCTTTTTTATACCTTATTGTAGGAATTTCTGATGTCTCCAAAATACCCAAAGGACTGGTTTTACAAGCGTATGTCCAACATGTTTGGTGTTCGGTATGTATCATATCTTCCAGAATATTACATACAAATTATATTGGGGTTATCCAATACAGAAGGTCTAACTCCTCACCCGCTATGGTTCTTTTTATGCGTAAAAGCTTCTGTGCTTAATGTAGAACTAAAAGAAAAACTTTTTTTTTTTTTTCTCATTTTGGATAGAGTAAGGGAGGGTTTCAACTAGGGTTGCCACCTTTTCTACAAGCCAAAACTGAACACTTTAGCAGCACAGGTCACATTGTTTTTTTGTACTATACACTATAGGATTATAAAAGACCTGGGACACCTTTGGGTGCCCCATGGAGAGTGATAATGCAGCAAAACTGCTCTTGCTGACATCATTGCCCCCCCAGTGATGACGAACCTGTCCCCAGACAGTGGCCCACAGCTCCCAGACGGCAACAGATTTTTGTGTAACTATCTCAGTTACTCCACAGCCCAGTCTGAATAATGTGTCTGGGTTTCAGGCAGACTGAAACCCTGACACGTGATTCAAAACTCAGGCTGTCCAGATGGAAAAAAACTGACAGGGGTTATACTAGGGTTGCCACTTGTCCAGGATTCACCCAGACAGCCTGGGTTTTGAATCACGCGTCTGCCTGGACAGATTTCTCTTCACTTCCTGTCCCATAGCCAAAGCTAGAAGTGGGAAGAAATCCCTGGGTGTTATTAGAACTAGTGTTCACATTGGAAGATTTCCTCTTCTTGTCCTGTTTTGGTGACAACCCAAAATTTGGGCTTTTCTTTCACTTTTGCTCTCAGTTATAATAGGCAGATAGAGGGGGTGAATCTCCCTAAGGGGGGGGGGGGAAGCACAGACAACAATAAAAAAGCTGATATGTACTAATCCTTCTCCACTCTATACAAAAGTTAAAAAAGGTTTTGATTTTAGTTATACTTCAAAGGAAGACTAGACTGAGAAAACGAAGCAGGTCCACATGGCTGACCCAACTAAAATAATACCAATCACCTCCTTTAGTTATGCAGAAGTTACATTAACACTTTTCTAGCTTTAAATTTTTTTGGTGTTTTAATAACCATCATATACCAGGTTCATGGGAAGAGGCTTGGTGACAGATCGGGATTATGATCACTGGCACAAACAGAGGAGAATCATGGATCCAGCGTTTAGTAGAACGTAAGTACAAATATTAACCAGGCGTTAAAACTTAGAGGGTAAAATAGATGCTGCTTTTAAACCTGAAGACCATGGAAACAGCGACATACACATATGAGATGTTAAAGAAGAATTCCAGATATGGATATTTTTTACATAGTTACAGTACATTGTGCCAGCTTGGACCAATGTAACTATGTATATACTATACCTGTCTAATGCCCCTTGAAGCTGGAAGCCACTGAAGTAGACATCGCTATGCCCACCGATCTCCACTACCATCTCCGTCCCGTGCTGAGCGGCCAACCTGATGCATTGTGAACAAAGGAAGTTGGCGGTTCAACACAGGTGCCATTCAGAGAACACTTTCCTTTTCTCAATGAATGCAAACAATTCACTGACGAGGTGGAGCGGTGATGTCACGTTTTCCACCTTGTCCAAACATAGAACACTTTGCATTCATTCAGAAAATGTAAAGCATTCTCTGACGGGTGCTGTGCCGATCTTTTGTGGTCACAATACAGCATGCCAGCTGCTCAGCACAGGACCTGGAAGCAAGTGGAGATCACTGGAGTAGCCGTGTCTACATCAGTGATTTCCAGCTTCCAAGGACATCAGCCAGGTATGGTATATACATAGTTACATTGGTCCAAGCTTGACTGAAAGGGTAATGATACCAGATCAAATTCAAGAACATAAACAAATCTTTGGGCAGGGCTCGGTCTCACTCATGGCAACCCTTTAGAGGTCTTTTGGCAGGTTGCAAGGAGGCTATATGTCACCTTCTCAAAAGGCTGAGCCACCACAATGCATGCGGTTGCAGGGTAGTTGTGGCCCAGTCCCATACACTTTAAGGGCTTGCATTCAGCACCTTTACCGCCCGCCGACGTGCAGTAATTTCTGCCTTCATTGCGAAGCAAAGCATCAAGGCCGCGGCATGTGTCTAGCCCTGAGCAGCTGCATTCCTTTCTTTAGATGGATGATGAAGGGGCTCAACCACAAGCTTTTACCGTCCCCTCACCACTTTTTAGAACAAGACTGTATGCGTGATTTATGTGTGTGTTTACAGAGAGACCATTTTTGAAGTTTTTATTCTAGCAGACTAGCTATAAGACGGTGCACTAGTAAAGTAGCATCGCTCTCCACTGTTGCAATGGAGGTATATGAGAAGATACATTTTGGTGTCTGGTGCATTGTGCATTAACCTTGGTTAGCACTGACTCTGTTACCTGCATACAGATACTTGATTGGATTGATGGCACCCTTCAATGAGAAAGCCGAAGACTTGGTGGAGAGACTTGCAGAAAAGGCTGATGGAAAAACTGAGATTAGAATGCATGACATGCTATGCAGACTCACCCTGGATGTCATCTCGAAGGTACATAAAGTGAACTGATGTAGGCTTTACTTATAAGGTTGCCCATACACCAGCAGATGGATTCCTTCAATCTAAATGTATTGCTTACCCCCAACGTGGCCGCTGAGAATGTACCCAAGTCTCTCAATGCAGTACAGAGGCTGGCAGTCACATAAGCACGGTCCCACGCACACTGACAATACAGGTTCAGTCTAGGGGATGATTTTTTAGTATCCATTGCTGAAGAACTTTAGCAGAAGAAGGGTTTAGGGTTACAGTATACTCCCAAAATGATCAATAGCAATAATGGGAGGACAGCTTCCCCCTAATCTTCTTACAATAGCCTTTCCTGGAGGTAACAGGGAATGGCCAGTATACCTAAGACTCTATGAAAGCAGCCCCAGTCCATGTAGCAACCACTGTCACCTAGATCTCATCTAGCACAAGCACACCCAAAGTCCACAGAAAGGTCTTTGCTCACAATGTCCTTGGAGCTGTCTGCCACCCAGCCTCCAGAAGTAGATCCTTAGGGAGGGAGATAAAAGGATCCTTCTCCAAACTAGGACTTCAGAACAGTGCTCTTCAGCAAATACATCTTTAGCAGTCTTTCCCGGGGTCTCAGCCCAGCATCTGCTGAGTACCAGACTGCAATCTCCTCTCTGAGAGACTCTCTCCTAGGGGCAGCAGCCCCCTAGGAAAATGGAACTATCCTTGAAAAGGAAGCACACTTATCCAGAGCTCCCACAAAATGCATCACCTCCACAGCCACCCTCTAGAAACCTCCTTCCAGAGATTGCCAAGCTTCTTCCAGAAACCGGTTGGAGAAATCAAACACCCAACTAGGAAACCCTGTACAGACAAAAACCATCAATCACTGCTCCATTCACTACAGCGAAGCCATAAACTAAATTTAACCTAGGGTTGCCACCTTTTCTTCAAGCCAAACACTTTAACAGTGCTAGTACCCCCTACATCTGGTGTACCCATCAGAGTCCCTCCTTACATCAGGTGTCCCCATCAGAGTGCCCCCTTACATCAGGTGTCCCCATCAGAGTGCCCCCTTACATCAGGTGTCCCCATCAGTGTGCCCCCTTACATCAAGGTTCCCCATCAGAGTGACTTTTAACATCAGGTGTCCCCAGTAGAGTGCCCCCTTACATCAGGTGCCCCCGGTAGAGTGGCTTCTTATATCATGTCCATCTTCTCAGTCCCAGTGCCGACTCTCTCTGTCGCTCCCTGCAGTCTAGTCCGCCTATCCGTGTTTCAGGCAGACTGAAAACTGGATACATGATTCAAAATCCGGACAGTCCGGGTGAATCCCGGATAGGTGGCAACCCTGATTTTAACCTAGCAACCTAACTAGAGCACTACATGAATACCCCATGCCTGGACTTTGGATTTGTCTCAGCATCAGAAACATCCAGACATTCGGCCTTTGACCTGAAATCCCAGACTGCACGTAGGACAATGGATGCAGCTCTAGTAAAGCGCTGCTCAAAATGAGCAACACAATTAGACAAAAATCAGGCTGCCTCTCAATTAGCAAAGTCTATGCACATAATTGCAAAGGTCTGAGAAAGATTTAGCACTGAAGATTTTTAATCCAAACAGACACATAGCTAAGAAGTGGTCCCATGGCAGATTGTATTTTATTGTAGTTTAGAGCAGCATTACAAGTAATTTGCGACTCAAGCCGCAACCATGAAGTAAATAAAAAAATTCAGAATTAACCCTCTACCCACTGCTATACACTGTTTGTGCTGATGCACACAGCCACCTGAGCCTGTTCAATGCAAGTCCTAGCATTTACCCCCCCAAACCCAGAAAGCCCAGGTACTGCGTACAGCCTCCAATAGAAATGAAGGGTTGTACTCTGGGTATATACAGCAGTGCTATCCTAAACACGAGTATAGCGCATGGACATATGCCTGTATGCTATGCTAGTGTATCCCTGCGCCCTAACAGTGAAGGTTCCAAAGCACTACTCTCAATGCACACGTTCATGAAGAAATGGCTACGGGTATGTGCATAAGTGCGACCAACAGCTGGAACCGAAGATAGTCAGAGCGAGAAAATGTCTCCAGCACACCATGAACCACCAGAATGGGTCCAAAACTTTTTTCAGCGATCACATTGTTACAGCAGAAGCAACATTTCAGAGCCTCGCAGGACCCCTTCATCAAGCATGCCTGATGAAGAGGTCCTACGAGGCTTCCGAAACGTTGCTTCTGCTGTAGCATTGTGATCGCTGAATAAAGCTTTGAACCCATTCATTCATTGCGTGCTGGTGACGTTTTCTCTCTCTAATGCTGAAGGGTCACAACAGGAGCCCAGCATAGCTCAGTGGTAACTGAAGACCTCAAGTGTGTCCCTGAACGGACTTCTCTATAACATGATCAGGAGCCCAATCACAAACAGGGGCTGGGATCTGTCTGTGGCATTGGTCACTGTGCTGGGAGCATGCATTGATCACGCTCTCAGCACAGAAAACGCAGCCATGGACTCATGTGTGGCTTTAAGGCCCAACCCCCCCGCTACAGCACATATGCGTTACATGGTTGGCAAGAGGTTAAAAATGTAGGGACACACAAGAAACAAATCTCATCAAATACATGTTGATCTGCTAAAAATCCAGTGCGGTTCTAACATTTTGACTGAACTACATAGTCTTTTCTGCACTGAAAGCCCAACCAGCCATGTATGCTGGACTAGAGAACGGCGCCAGTGCCTTGCCCCCCTCTGTCCCTTTCCTCAGCTTAGAATTAAATCTTTGCCCGCCCAGATAGGTTTCTCTCACTGACCTAGCAGCCGGAACGCAGCACGAACAAAAAGTCTGTGCCACAGACTTTGGTGGGACAAACTCATACGATCCTCTGCCACAGGATGTAGTAGTTTTCAATGAACAGCAAACACAGTACCAGAACCTTTAAGCCAACCCGGCAGTACTTGTGCGGTAGGGTAATTTAGGATGCGTCCTCCAATTGAGTCACCAGGCCCTTCTCCAGACCAGCGGTCGCATGGTCCCGTCCAAGACGGGTCCTCCCCTGGATTCTTCTCAATTGTCCGGCTTCTTCCCTCAGGACAGACAGCACAGGAGCATCTCAGCAGTAGCAGGCCCCAGACAGGCTTCTGGGCTCACCTGCACGGCTGCAGCAGCGTAACCCTCCAAGCCGGAGGGCTACGAGATAGCACTCACTGACACATACCTCTAGGCCAAGAGGGCCACGAGGCGAAAAGCTCCCCGAAACATGGCGTCTGCCCCATAAATACGCTCTCCCAGAATGCAACTCGGAGGACCACCTCCGCCAAGTTATCTCCGGGACAGAAGAGCACTCATACACTTCAGCTTGTTGCTTTCCAACATTGACCCATGATGACAACGACACCCACAGGCGCAATGTGGAACTGCATGCAACACAGCCAAGCTGGAACCTGAACAATGTATAGCACAGATGATCCATTAAATTTACCTATAAGCAGTAGATTAGAAATCTACCAGCGCTACACCATAATTTATATGCCCAGCCATATGGGTGCTTTAAGACCTCATTGTTTACTGCCACAATGCTTCCATGTTGGTGTGTACATAAGACTCCTTTCACACTGGAGCGTATTGCAGGCGCTATAGCGCAATCCGCCCTTAAAGTGCTGTCACATTCACACTGGAGCGTTGCGCTAGCAGGATGGTAAAAAAGTCCTGCTAGCCGCATCTTTGAAGCGGAGAAGGAGAGGTGTGTTTACCGCTCCTTCACTGCTGCTGCCCATTGAAATCAATGGGACAGCGTGGCTATACTGCCCGCAATGCGCTGGGGGGGCCTCCATGTCCATTTTACTTGGGGCCCCCAAATTCCTTAAAACGGCCCTGCCTGCACTCACTATATAATGCACCCCTCAATCCTGCACTCTATATGTAATTCACCCCTCATTCCTGCACTCTATATGTAATGCACCCCTCAACCCTGCACTCTGTATGTAATGGACCCCCCAATCCTGCATTCTGTATCTAACGCACCCCTCAATCCTGCACTCTATAAGTAACGCACCCCTCAACCCTGCACTCTGTATGTAACGCACCCCTCAATCTTGCACTCTGTATGTAACGCACCCGTCAACCATGCACTCTGTACGTAGCTCACCTCTCAGCCCTGCATTCTGTACATAGCGTACCACTCAACCTTGCAATCCATACAAAGCACACTCATCAATCCTGCACTCTGTATGTAGCTCACCCCTCAACACTGCTCTACTGCAGGCGGCATGACTAGTCATATATTTCCGGGAGCCTGTCCCTAGGGATACTGCTCACATTAGACTCTGTGCCTACATGCACTCAGTTAACCTTCATAGTTGTGTTCTCTGCTCTGATCATTGCTAATAGCAAGTTCTAGGAGTTTTCTGTCTATTGGTGGGTCCCCTCACCTCCCCAGTCCATGGTGTGCAGGCAGTGAGGAGATGTGCTGTAAGTCCTAACAACCAATAAGTGGTAATGATGCACAGTAACCTCTAGCAACCAATGAGTGAGCAATAAGCATGTAACCTCTAGCAACCATTTGATTAGCAGTAATGATGTGCAGTACCTTCTAGTAACCAATCAGCAAGCAGAAATGATGTGCTGTAACCTAGCAACTAATCAGTGAGTCGTAATTTGTGCTGTAACCTCTAGCATTCAGTCAGTGAGCGGTAATGATATGCTGTAGCCTCTGGCAACCAATCGCAATCACTGCCTGATCTGCTACAGTAAACTGATTTTGAGTGGAGGGGAAGCTGGGTGGCCCCAAAAAAATGTTTGACCAGGGTCCAATTAATATTAAAGAGGATGGCCCTGCCCCCCCCCTCCACACACACCGCACTGTACTGAGAACAGGCTGCCTGTGCAGGCACAGCGATGTATCCGTATATCGCTGCTTGCTTACAGGTTTAGAGTGCACGGCACCCTCTCTGATTGTACACAGAGGGAGTCTGTCTGCAAGTCCCAGCCAATGATTAATGCCTGTGTCCAATCACAGCTCAGAGCCCTGTGATGACAATCAACACAGGGCGCTGTACAGGGATAAGAAACAAAGAGATCTTTAGTAAAAAGCAGCACACGTTACACACAATTACACATTGTTAGGCACACATTTAACCCCTTGATTGTCATAGATGTTAACCGCTTCCCAGCCGGAGTCATTAGTACAGTGACAGAGTATATTGTTATACCTGCAGAAGAATACATTTTGGCCTAAATTTATATAGAAATTACATTTTATTAATTTCTTTTATTGGATATGTATTACTGCAGAAAGTAAAAAATATTGTTTTTTTTTTTTGGTCTTTTTTCATTTATATTGCAAAAAATAAAAACCCAGTGGTGATCAAATACCACCAAAAAAAGCTCTATTTGTAAAAAAAAAAAAGAAAAATGATATGAATTTCTTTTGTGTACAGTGTTGCATGACCGCGTAATTACCGGTTAAAGTAAAGCAGTGCTAAATAGCAAAAAAATGGCCTGGTCATGAAAGCGGAGTTCCACTCAAAAGTGGAACTTCTGCAGATATGCTCACCCCCCCACCCCACCTTCGGTGTCACATTTGTCACCTTTCAGGGGGAAATGGGGACCTGTTTTTGACAGGTCCCCTTCCCCCCTTTCGGGAGACGGGCCGCGGCTGGAAGTTCGGCCCCCCTCCTTCTTCCCCTGCCACCGGGATAATTAGAAAGCGCAGTGCGCTTTGTGCTTGCAAAGTAGGGAACCAGCAATGAAGCCGAAAGGCTTCACCGCCTGGTTCTCTTACCAGGAATGGCGGCGGCAGCACCTGGGAGTCGATCCGAAGATCGGCTGGGGTGCCGACATCGCGGGCTCCCTGGACACGTAAGCACCTTAATATTAAAAGTCAGCAGCTGCAGTATTTGTAGCTGCTGACTTTTAATTTTTTTCACCCAGGCTGGATCTCCTTTTTAAGGAGGTAAAACCTTCCAGAGCTCAAGTGGTTAAAAAAGTCTGCTGTAAAGGATGAGAGGAAGGTTTGCGGATAAATGTGGCCAAAATCTAGACATACATTATAATTCATTGTTTTTTTTTCTAGGTAGCTTTTGGGATGGACCTGAATTCCATTGATGATGATCAGACTCCGTTTCCTCGAGCCATATCCCTGGCTATGAGAGGATTAGTGGAAATGAGAAACCCTTTTATTAGGGTAAGGACTGGATTGATTTTTCTATCTTGCAATGTGGGGCCCGGAATAGACTGATGTCCTTAGCTCATGCTACTATGATCATATTGCTGCTGTTCTCCTCTACAGGATGCTACAATATTCCATTTTCTAATGCCCCTAGGTTATGTTTTGTCCTTAGGAGTTGTGGGTGACAGCACTGGAGAGGCAGTGAGTATTGCACCTGGGGCTTAAAAAAATGTAGCGGAGTGCCAATTTACTTACCATGCTCAAATGTAGGTGCCGACCCCTTAGGCTCTGTTTCCACTAGTGCGACTTTTCATGCGACTTGGGACTGAAAAGTCGCATGACAAATTGTTTCCCATGATTTCCAATGAGTACCGTTCATATCTGTGCGACTTCAAGTCGCAGCGACTTCAAAGTAGTCCCTGCACTACTTTGGTCCCACTTTGATGCGACTTGAGGTCTATAGATACAGGCATTGCTTCAAATCGCGGTAAAAAGTCGCGGTAAAATCGCGGTAAAAAATCGCGGCAAAATCGCGCGACTTTGGGGACGCACTAGTGGAAACCTAGCCTTACCTCTTTTTTCCAACAACTCCCTGTGTTCTTAGACACACTCATAGAAGACACGTTTCTCTACTTCCCTCCCTCAGCAGCTCCGAAACACCACACCTGATGAGGCAGAGGTAGTTGGGTAATTGACCTTCAGCCAGGTGTGAGGCCTTTTACTGGCAGAACCGGCTTGTGGACAGCTGGGCCAGAGCCTAACAGTGCACAGCTAGCAGACAGAGTAATACAGTTTCAGCTGGATGGCGCTTTGTCCTTGAACCTTGGATCCCTCCAGCTGTTTGCCCATGTTAACAGAACTACCCTTGATTTTTACTGTAAGGGACATTGTTTATGGTGACAGTTGTGGGTAGTTGTGTTCTGAACTGTTTTACTTAAGTAGTCACTTCCAGGTGGACTCTCTCTTGCTACAGAGTCTTATAGACACTATGCATCCACATGTTATCCTGATTGAGTCCCAAAGACATTGCTGTAAAGAGTCCATGTTTGTGCAGCTTTCATGATCTGTCATGCATTTTGAAACAAATTATTTTATGTATATTTCTGTATATCTTTCTTGCTAGTTCTCCATGGAAAAGCAGAAGTTTATTAAAGATACTCAAGAGAGCCTCAAACTTCTCAGGAAAACTGGGAGAGAATGTATCAATAGACGCAGAAAGGCAATTGAAGATGGAGAAGACATTCCAGCGGATATATTAACACAGATCCTCAAAGGGGCAGGTAAGCCAAAAGAGCTCTCAGTTATCTCATTTTATACAAAAGAGGCTTCCCTCCTCATTCTTTTCTGTTGTCAGGAGATATAATGAAAAACATTTAGGAGGCATACCTGGAAAAAGGTAAGGCAGATTCTCTGATCTTAGAAGAGGTCCTCCTGGAAGAGGTTTTAGAAGAGTTCCACCTGCTCGTTCTTTACTGTTCCCAGGGGTTATAATGTAAAACATTTAGGGGCCATACCTAGGAAAAAGTTAATGCCGCGTACACACGGTCGGACTTTCCGGCATACTTGGTCCGGCGGACCTGACGGAAAGCCCGTTCGTCTGCATGCGCCTGTATGCTGGTCCGACGGACCAGATACGACGCAAGGGCAGAGTACTGCATCTCGCGCTCGCTGCAATAGGAAAAACAAATTTTCCTATTGCGGCGAGTGCGGGGCATCCCAGGCCCTTAGGTCTGGTATGGATTTTAAGGGGAACCCCCTACGCCGAAGAAACGGCGTGGGGCCCCCCTAAAATCCATACCAGACCCCGATCCGAGCACGCAGCCCGGCCGGTCAGGAAAGGGGGTGGGGATGAGCGAGCGCCCCCCCCCCTCCTGAACCGTACCAGGCCACATGCCCTCAACATGGGGGGGTGGGTGCTTTGGGGGAGGGGGGCGCCCTGCGGGCCCCCACCACCACAAAGCACCTTGTCCCCATGTTGATGAGGACAAGGGCCTCTTCCCGACAACCCTGGCCGTTGGTTGTCGGGGTCTGCGGGCGGGGGGCTTATCGGAATCCGGGAGCCCCCTATAATAAGAGGGCCCCCAGATCCCAGCCCCCCACCCTAGGTGAATGAGTATGGGGTACATGGTACCCCTACCCATTTACCTAGGGAAAAAGTGTCAATAATAAAACACTACACAGGTTTTTGTAGTAATTTATTAGACAGCTCCGGGGGGTCTTCTTCCGGCTTCGGGGGTCTTCTTCCGATTTCGGGGGTCCCTCCGGTTCCTCTTCTCCCGGCGTCCGGTTGGTTCTTCTCCGCTCCCTCTGGCCTCTTCTCCCGGTGTCGAGTTCTTCTGCCGGCTCCTCCGCCGTCTTTAGGGATGAGCCGAACACCCCCCTGTTCGGTTCGCACCAGAACATGCGAACAGGAAAAAAGTTCGTTCGAACATGCGAACACCGTTAAAGTCTATGGGACACGAACATGAATAATCAAAAGTGCTAATTTTAAAGGCTTATATGAAAGTTATTGTCATAAAAAGTGTTTGGGGACCTGGGTCCTGCCCCAGGGGACATGGATCAATGCAAAAAAAAGTTTTAAAAACGGCCGTTTTTTCAGGAGCAGTGATTTTAATAATGCTTAAAGTCAAACAATAAAAGTGTAATATCCCTTTAAATTTCGTACCTGGGGGGTGTCTATAGTATGCCTGTAAAGGGGCGCATGTTTCCTGTGTTTAGAACAGTCTGACAGCAAAATGACATTTTGAAGGAAAAAACTCATTTAAAACTACTCGCGGCTATTGCATTGCCGACAATACACATAGAAGTTCATTGATAAAAACGGCATGGGAATTCCCCAAAGGGGAACCCCGAACCAAAATTTAAAAAAAAAAATGACGTGGGAGTCCTCCTAAATTCCATACCAGGCCCTTCAGGTCTGGTATGGATATTAAGGGGAACCCCGGCCAAAATTTAAAAAAAAAATGACGTGGGGTTCCCCCTAAATTCCATACCAGACCCTTCAGGTCTGGTATGGATTTTAAGGGGAACCCCGCGCCAAAAAAAAAAAAAAAAACGGCGTGGGGTCCCCCCAAAAATCCATACCAGACCCTTATCCGAGCACGCAACCTGGCAGGCCGCAGGAAAAGAGGGGGGGACGAGAGTGCGGCCCCCCCTCCCTCCTGAACCGTACCAGGCCACATGCCCTCAACATTGGGAGGGTGCTTTGGGGTAGCCCCCCAAAACACCTTGTCCCCATGTTGATGAGGACAAGGGCCTCATCCCCACAACCCTGGCCGGTGGTTGTGGGGGTCTGCGGGCGGGGGGCTTATCGGAATCTGGAAGCCCCCTTTAACAAGGTGACCCCCAGATCCCGGCCCCCCCCCTGTGTGAAATGGTAAGGGGGTACATAAGTACCCCTACCATTTCACGAAGAAAGTGTCAAAAATGTTAAAAATGACAAGAGACAGTTTTTGACAATTCCTTTATTTAAATGCTTCTTCTTTCTTCTATCTTCCTTCATCTTCTGGTTCTTCTGGTTCTTCTGGCTCTTCTGGTTCTTCCTCCGGCGTTCTCGTCCAGCATCTCCTCCGCGGCGTCTTCTGTCTTCTTCTCCTCGGGCCGCTCCGCACCCATGGCATGGGGGGGAGGCTCCCGCTCTTCTCTTCTTCTTTTCTTCTCTTCTTCTCTTCTTCTTTTCTTCTTTTCTTCTCCGGGCCGCTCCGCAATCCATGCTGGCATGGATAGCAATCCATGCTGGACAGAGCCCCCCGGAGCTGTCTAAAAAATTACTTCAAAAACCTGTGCAGTGTGTTTTATTATTGACACTTTTTCCCTAGGTGAATGGGTAGGGGTACCATGTACCCCATACTCATTCACCTAGGGTGGGGGGCCGGGATCTGGGGGCCCTCTTATTATAGGGGGCTCCCGGATTCCGATAAGCCCCTCGCCCGCAGACCCCGACAACCAACAGCCAGGGTTGTCGGGTAGAGGCCCTTGTCCTCATCAACATGGGGACAAGGTGCTTTGGGGGTGGGGGGGCCCGCAGGGCGCCCCCCTCCCCCAAAGCACCCACCCCCCCATGTTGAGGGCATGTGGCCTGGTACGGTTCAGGAGGGGGGGGGGCGCTCGCTCGTCCCCACCCCCTTTCCTGACCGGCCGGGCTGCGTGCTCGGATCGGGGTCTGGTATGGATTTTAGGGGAGGCCCCACGCCGTTTTTTCGGCGTAGGGGGTTCCCCTTAAAATCCATACCAGACCTAAGGGCCTGGGATGCCCCAAGACGGGGCTCGCAAAGTGTCAATCTCGCCGATAAAAGTGGCGAGATTGACTTCCGTTTCTAGTCCCGTCGTACCCAAGTCACGTTCAAAATGAACGGACTTGTCCGTGTGTGGGCAAGTCCGTTCATTCTGAAAGTCCGCCATAACTCCGGCGAAAGTCCATCGGAAAGACGGGCAGACCTAGCCTGCCGGAAAGTCCGGTCGTGTGTAGGCAAGTCCGTCCGTTCAGAAAGTCCGGCGGTAGTCCGCCGGACAGTCACTGCGGGAAGAACGTCGGACCAAGTATGCCAGAAAGTCCGACCGTGTGTACGCGGCATAAGGCCAATTCTCTGATTTTGGAAGAGGTTCCCCCCTGGAAGAGGTTTGGAAAGAAGTCTGCCTGCTCATTCTTTACTGTTCCCATTCCCAGGGTTATGATGTAAAACACTTAGGGGCCATACCTAGGAAAAAAGTAAGGCAGGTATTCCAATCTTGGAAAAGGTTCTCCTGTAAGAGGTTTTGAAAGAGGTCTCCCTTATATTCCCCCACTGTTGTCTGGGGTTATAATGTAATACAATTAGGGAAAAAAGTATGGAAATTGCTCCAGTCTTCTTGCTTATTAAATATCTATGGATAAGCATTTTCGTTTTTTCAAGAAAGACTAATTTACTTTTCCCTCTCTTCACAGCCCAGGAGGATGAATGTGATGTGGAAAATTTAATAGATAATTTTGTTACTTTCTTCATTGCGGGTTTGTAATCTAATCCATAAATGTACAATGACTTTATTGAACAGGTAGAATTGCATGTAGAATAATGCCGTGTACACACAATCGGACTTTCCAACAATAAAATCGTGGATTTTTTCCGACAGATGTTGGCTCAAACTTGTCTTGCATACACACGGTCACACAAATGTTGTTGGAAATTCCGAACGTCAAGAACGTGATCATGTACAACACATACGACGAGCCGAGAAAAATGAAGTTCAATAGCCAGTGCGGCTCCTCTGCTTGATTCCAAGCATGCGTGGAATTTTGTGCGTCGGCTTTTGTATACACGCTCGGAATTTCCGACATCAATGTGAAGTTGGCGGAAAATTTGAGAACCTGCTCTCAAACATTTGTGTGTGGAAATGTTCGATGGAGCCTACACACGGTCGGACTTTCAGACAACTAGCTCACATCGAACATTTCCCGTCGGAAATTCCGACCATGTGTACGCGGCATAAGAGTCATCAGCTTTTTTAGCTGTTCTACAAAAGTATATATTCACCCTGTAAAGAAAATATTAAAAGCCAGCAGCTACAAATACTGTTTTAAAAAACACACACTTACCTGTCCCAGGATCCAGCAATGTCCTTACCCGACCCGGCTCTTTGCCGGTCTTCGGGGCCAGGCGTCAATATCCTAACTGTCGGCAGCTGACTGTGACTCCTTGTGGCTTCACAGCCAGCTGTCCAATGTACATGCGTGAGCCACGCCTCGTGAATGGTCCCAAGAGACTGTGGGGGGGGGCAAACTTCTGCTTAGATTACCGCAGCATTCCGACTCAAAATCAGGTACCTGCCCCCCCCCCAAAAAAAATACATTCCAATTATGGGAGAGGATGGGGGGAGGAAGAGGGAAAGCGTAACTTCCTATTTTGGGTTGAGTTCCGCTTTATTATAGAACTGATACAATGTAATCAGCTGAAAAGCAAGTCAGAAAATTTACACTGAAATTGTTCAGAGCAAAGGTGTATAATGAAGCAGTAAACTCAGAAAATATATGCAAATATTATACGATTGTATATAATATAGTTTAATGCCTAACTACATGTGCTT
Source organism: Aquarana catesbeiana (assembly GCF_042186555.1). Taxonomy (NCBI): domain Eukaryota; kingdom Metazoa; phylum Chordata; class Amphibia; order Anura; family Ranidae; genus Aquarana; species Aquarana catesbeiana. The sequence continues at coordinate 44,890,214 of NC_133336.1, forward strand.
TTCTTAGAACTTACCTTACTTTACTATACTGAGAATGTAGGAGGACTCCATCCTTAACCTCTCCTGAATATACTAGTTGCCTGGCTGTCATGCTGATCCAGTATCATAAGTACTTTCTGACTCACTGATCTGATGCAAGTATGCGGATCAGGAGCTCTGACTTAATAAGACACTCATTAGGCCTATACAGAGCAGAATGACAATGCCTCCTGATTGCAACCCCATCCCCAAGCAACATATATTGCCCCAGGACATCGCCATTTGTGTCACTTGGGGAAGGGAATCAGTGATGTCATCTACCCAGCTACATTTTGACACCATATGACACCATATACCCAGGATAGATTTCTACAGCAGGGAGGCCCTGTCATTCTGCCCTGAATGGGTAGGTGGGCATGTTTTACAGACGCTGAAGCAATGCAAATAAGGATAAATGTGTGGCAATATCCTCAAACAACCAATATGATTTCATCTTTCACCTTTTTTGGAATTGCTGTCATTAGCAAGCTTCAGTTTTGCCACTGTTTCTAGTTCTCTGTTTTTGTATATTAGCTGTAACGATTGCTAGCTCTTGTGCTTGCTTGAAAAGGCTCTTTTTTTTTTTTTTTTTTTGTAAATTTCTTTTTATTGAAAAATTTTGAAGTACATACATACACTGAGAATCTGCCAACGTAGCACATTCCCAGTACAACATCTGGCCACGCAGGGCCTATACAAACTTCCCCCTACTCTACTCCCCCCCCTCCCCCCACCCTCCTTGTCACAGCTCACAGATTATATTGTATATCATAAACCTTATGCAGCAAGTCTTCTTTCTTTGCTTACAAAACCATGTATTTAGTGATCATAGAATGAGAGTTATAGTATTAATAATCTATATTATCCTTCATACTAGTAACAGTCTGTCCCTCATCATACTGTGCATTGTCTTACACTCTCAGATTGTTCGCATTACATTTTATTTGATCTTACTGGTTTCTATATCAACCATTTTTAACCCACTGTGGTAGCTGACTCATACCACACTTTCCATACTTTATCAAATGTATTAATACATCCTCTTGCTTCATACGTATATTTATAGTGGGGTAACATTGAATTTACCAGATTTTGAAAAGGCTCTTTAAACAGATTTGTGTCCTTTTCAGGGCAAGAAACAACTGCCAACCAGTTATCATTTACAGTGATAGAACTGGCACGGAACCCGGACATTCTTAAAAAGTGAGACACATAATATGATAAAAATGAAGATACCACTTTACTGATGTATTATCCATTAAGAAATCAAATCATTCCTTGGACAAAGGAGAATAATTCCAAAAAAAGGCCAAGGAAAAATCCAAGGAAAATTCCAATCTCTACTTACCGACCAGCCTGCGACCAACCAAACTGACCTGTCTAACAGTATGCGTTAAAAACAGGGGTTTAGTCTGCACAGATTTGCAAATACCGTATTTATCGGCGTATAACACGCACTTTTTTCCCCTTAAAATCAGGGGAAAGTCCTGGGTGCGTGTTATACGCCGATCCCCGCTAATTGTGAGCTATCGGCAGCGATCGCCGCCGACATTCACATAGCGAGTAGTTTTAAATATGGCGCCGCGGAGTTCGGAGGGACTCGGCGGTGCTGAACGAGCGCCGCCGAAATCACAGAGCCGAGATACACATAGTCGGGTGTATTTGGCTCTTTCCGGCGCTGCTCACAGTCACGCCCAGTCCCGCCATTGGACCTGTGTCCATCATAGGGCGGGACTGTGAGCGGCGCCGGAAAGAGCCGAATACACTCGACTATGTGTATCTCGGCGGCGTTCGTTCAGTTCCGCCGGCGCCGAGTCCCTCCGAACTCCGCGTGCCATATTTAAAACTACTAGCATGTGTATGTCGGCAGCGGCGGCGGCAGGCATGGACACTGGGGACAAGGCTGCACTGGGGACAAGGCTGCACTGAGGCAAGGCTGCACTGAGGCAAGGCTGCACTGGGGACAAGGCTGCACTGGGGATAAGGCTGCACTGAGGCAAGGCTGCACTGGGGACAAGGCTGCACTGGGGACAAGGCTGCACTGGGGACAAGGCTGCACTGACAAGACTGCACTGGGGCAAAGCTGCACTGACAAGGCTGCACTGACACTGAAAAGGCTGCAATGACACTAACGAGGCTGCAGATGAACACTGATGTGGCTGCATTGATGGGCATTTTAATGTAAGTTTCTTTTCCTTAAACTTCCCTCCTAAAAGTTTTTTTCCTTAAAATTCTCTCCTAAACTTGGGGTGCGTGTTATACGCCGGCGCGTGTTATACACCGATAAATACGGTACATGCATAAACTACAGTCCCCGTCAAGGCACCCTGTTACCTGTAGTATCTACCTTTTAAGTTTTAAGAGGCTCCACAGTAGATATATATTGGTCAGGTAAAGCACTGACACCTTTGCGGTCATAGTGCTAAGTGCTGGGTGTCCAGTGTGCCCCTGCATCTTTAACCGCTTGCCGACCAGCCGCCGTCATTATACTGCCACAGGTCGGCAAGATCCCGCGAGCCGTCGTAACTATACGTCGGCTCCTTTAAGCGGGATAGTTGCACTGCCGGGGTGCCGATGATCGTGGACGACGGTCGCGATGACCACCGGCCACGAGCGATGGCGGGCACGAGATGCAGAACAGGGATGTGTGTGTTTGTAAACACACAAATCCCTGTTCTGTGAGTAGAGACAGATCGTGAGTTCCTAATAGCTAGGAACCACGATCCGTCATTTCCTCTATGTCAGTCCCCTCCCCCTACAGTTAGAACACACAGTCAGGGAACACAGTTAACCCCTTGATTGCCCCTAGTGTTAAACCCTTCCCTGCCAGTGACATTTATACAGTAATCAATGCATTTTTATAGCACTGATCGCTGTATAATTGTCAATCGTCCCAAAAATGTGTCAAAAGTGTCCGATGTGCCTGCCATAATGTCATAGTCACGATAAAAATCGCAGATTGCCGCCATTACTAGTAAAAAAAAATAATAATAATAAAAATGCTATAAATCTATCCCCTATTTTGTAGACGCTATAACTTTTGCGCAAACCAATCAATATACGCTTATTGCGATTTTTATTACCAAAAATATGTAGAAGAATACATATCGGCCTAAACTGAGAAAAAAATTAGCTTTTTTTTAAAAAAATTGGGGATATTTATTATAGCAAAAAGTACAAAATATTGTGTTTTTTCAAAATCGTCACTTTTTTTTTGTTTATAGCGCAAAAAATAAAAAGCGCAGAGATGATCAAATACCACCAAAAGATAGCTCTATTTGTTGGGAAACATTTTATTTGGGTACAGCGTTGCACGACCACGCAATTGTCAGTTAAAGCGACACAGTGCCGTATCTCAAAAAATGGCCTTGTCATTGAGCGCCCAAATCTGTTATAGACAGGTCAGTTTGGTTGGTCGCAGGCTGGTTGGTAAGTAGAGATTGGAATTTTTCTTGGCCTTTTTTTTTTTATATATGTTGCCCTCCAATGCTCCTTGCTTGGGGGGGGGGGGCAGTGGCTAATGTTTTGTGCAAAATAGAAAAATGCATATATATATGTTTGTCCCTGATTGAATTGGATCAAACTATACACAGTATATTTATTATTGAACCAATAAAATATTTTATGAATAAATCCTCGAGAACATTATAAAATTCATGTAGACAAGTGAAAAGTGTAAAACTCACAATACATTGGTTAAATATTATACAGATTAAACAACAAACTCGGTTTACCTTTCAGGGCTCAGGATGAAGTGGATGAAGTTATTGGTTGCAAAAGAGACCTCGAGTACGAAGATCTTGGAAAACTCCAATATTTGTCTCAGGTAGCTGCAAAAACTGCCCGTTTTACAGGTTGCTCTATATTTAAAAGCCCCTTTGATCACCAAAGCTCATTCACTTATGAATGGACACAGGAGCGATTGGTACCGTTTACTCACTGTGTCCATTTAAAAAAGGATAATAGGAAAATATGTAATTTACCGCCCCCTTCCCTCACTCTCCATCCTGAAAGGATCCCCTGCAGCAGCTGGCGGGAGAGGGGAAGAGGGAAGCCAGCAGCAGGGGAGAGGGACCAGGGGAGCACACTGGGGCCTGGGGGCAGAAGGAAACAATTAACCTGGATAAGAGGGGATGCAGGAGCGGCATATAGAGGAACCAATGCTTCCATTTTCCTCCTGCAGCTGCTGAATACTGGTGGGAGGGAGAGGAGGAGAAGCTGGATTTCAGCTGCTACAGGAGTAAAATGAAGGACATTGGTTCCTCTATATGCTGCCCCCACCACCCCTCCTATCCAGGTGTAGAACTAAATATGACAAGGAAGCCGCATGGGCCCTCTGAAGTATGGGGCTGGGTTGCAACCGCGATCCCTATAGTTATGCCTCTGATACGTATATACAGTATCTCACAAAAGTGAGTACACCCCTTACATTTTTGTAAATATATTATATGTACATGTGACAACACTGAAGAAATGACACTTTGCTACAATGTAAAGTAGTGAGTGTACAGCTTGTATAACAGTGTAAATTTGTTGCCCCCTCAAAATAACTCAACACACATTAATGTCTAAACCGCTGGAAAAAAAAGTGAGTACACCCCTAAGTGAAAATGTCCAAGTTGGGCCCAATTAGCCATTTTCCCTGCCCAGAGTCATGTGACCCATTAGTGTTACAAGGTCTCAGGTGTGAATGGGGAGCAGGTGTGTTAAATTTGGTGTTTTCGTTCTCACTCTCTCATACTGGTCGCTGGAAGTTCAACATGGCACCTTATGGCAAAGAAACTCTGAGGATTTGAAAAAAGAATTGTTGCTCTACATAAAGATTGAAATTCTATTCAAGTAAATATTCTTAACTCAAAAAAAGTCTCTTCTATTGCTCTGTCTCCTCCAAACTCCTTTTTTTTGCTGATGTGATCTGACTTCCTGGGGGAGGGTGGCAATGTTCATTCTCCATAGTCCCACTGTATATAGGACTATAGCTACCCTCTCTCCTTTGAATCCGAGATGGACTATAGGATGTGTAGTGTACATAGAGCAGTGCTCATGACCTCAACTAACATGCACCGCTCCATCCAAACACATGTAAGTGAGGGGAAAAAGGAGAGGCTCTGGAGCTCACAGAGGACATTTCAAAGAGGTAGAGAAATTTCATAAAGAAATAGATTTCAGGGCTAATAAGTAGTGGATGTATTGTGCTGGAAGAGTTCTCCATAGTGCATTGTCACCAAGCTGAGAACAAGCTGTCACCAATATCTCCAGGTCTCATGGCTAATGATTGGGAGCTGGGAGAACCGACTCTCAATTATGTGGACACCATGATCAGTCAGTAAAATCTACTCCTGTTCCCCCTCTGAATGGAGAAAAAGATATGTTGCAAATTTTGCATATACACTCTATTACCAAAAGTATTGCGACACCTGCCTTTACACACACATGAACTTTAATGGCACCCTAGTCTTAGTAAGTAGGGTTCAATATTGAGTTGGCCCACCGTTTGCAGCTATAACAGCTTCAACTCTTCTGGGAAGGCTGTCCACAAGGTTTAGGAGTGTGTCTATGGGAATGTTTGACCATTTTTCCAGAAGAATTTGTAAGGTCAAGTACTGATTTTGGACGAGAAGCCCTGGCTATTAGTCTCCGGTGTTCTATCGGGTTGAGGTCAGGCCAGTCAAGTTCCTCCACCCCAAACTCGCTCATCCATGTCTTTATGGACCTTGCTTTGTGCACTGGTGCACAGTCATGTTGGAAAAGGAAGGGACCATCCCCAAACTGTTCCCACAAAGTTGGGAGCATGAAATTGTCCAAAATGTCTTGGTATGCCGACACCTTAAGGCTCGGTTCACACATGGGCGGCACGACTTGCAGGTCGCCTCAGCGAGGCGACCTGCAAACGACTGCAGGGCGACTTGCGAGACGACTTCTGCATAGAAGTCTATGCAAGTCGCCCCAAGTCGCCCCCAAAGTAATACAGGAACCTTTTTCTAAGTCGGAGCGACTTGCGTCGCTCCAATTAGAACGGTTCCATAGCACAGAACGGGAGGCGACTTGTCAGGCGACTAGGTCGCCTGACAAGTCGCCCCAGTGTGAACCGAGCCTTAGAGTTCCCTTCACTGGAACTAAGGGGCCAAGCCCAACCCCTAAAACACAACCCCACACCATAATCCCCCCTCCACCAAATGATTTGGATCAGTGCACAAAGCAAAATCCATAAAGACATGGATGAGCGAGTTTGGAGTGGAGGAACTTGACTGGCCTGCACAAACCATAGAACACCTTTGGGATAAATTAGAGCGGAGACTGCAAGTCAGGCCTTCTCATCCACATCAGCGCCTGACCTCACAAATGCACTTCTGGAAGAATGGTCAAACATTCCCATAGACACACTCCTAAACCTTGTGGACGGCCTTCCCAGAAGAGTTGAAGCTGTTATAGCTGCAAAGGGTGGGCCAACTCAATATTGAATCCTATAGACTAAGACTGGGACGCCATTAAAGTGTCTAAAGGCAGGCGTCCCAATACTTTTGGTAATATAGTGTACATTGCATATTTTTCTTCTAGTCGGAGAAAAATAAATAAATAAATAGATCAATACAAGATAAAATAGATCAGGCTTGATCTGGGTTATTGTCAGGGTTGAAGGTCAGGGTGAAGGTTGGATCCAAATGTCAGGGGTCAAATGTCACTTTTTTTTTAGAACTAAAGAAAAACATTATTTAATTTAGTGCCAGTGTGTATAAATAAATAAAAGAAAAAGCAAAATGCACGCTATTGTTTCTGGGCTCTACTATGGATGCAAACAACAATTAATATACACATATCTGGTATTACCACAAACATAAGCAATAGGAGAATTTTTTTGTTTTTTAGTAACAACAAGAAATATACAGTTGAATTTAAAAAAATGTTTTTTTTACTATTTTAGTCCAGTTTTCATTTGATAAAAAAAAAAACAACAAAAAAAAAAACAGGCGGTATTCATTACCATTTACCACCATTTGAAAGGACAATTAGTCCTGAAAAAAACAAGGTATAATCCAGCTGGATTTCCTAGGTAATTGCAATGATATTACAAACTTCCGATTTAATATGTATCTTCTTTAGGTCTTGAAGGAAAGTTTAAGACTCTACCCTCCTGCTCCAGGTACAACACGTGCACTAGAAGAAGAAACTTATATAGAGGGAGTGAGAATTCCTGCTAAATCATCCCTGGTGGTAAGATCCAAACCCTCCACATCCACTGACCCAAACAATATTTACAGTGTATATATACAGTAATCACTACCCTAAAGAGACCCTTGCACCAATTTTAAAAAATGCAGATAAAAGCAACAAACAAATATGTATTTTACATGCAGAATTGCAGTGTTTTTCCTTGTCGTAGAAAAAAAAAATGTTTTACTCACTTGCATTGTTTGTTGGAACTTGCTAGAAAATTAGCCTAATTGATTCCCTAACACAGCACCCTTCTTTTGTGCATGTCAAAGCTTTTTCCTTTTCTGGGAGTGTCTATTATCTGTGCTGGCCCAGCAACTTTGCCCCTCCCCTCACCTCCTTACATAACCTTTTATGCAGCTGCTGGGGAGGAGCAATGCCTGCAAGGTCCGTTTGTCGGTGCCAGCATCTTCTCCCTGATTATTTCCAGGTGCTGGTCTTTGGGCATCTTGATTGCCTGACATGGGATGATGTCTCCCCCTCTCATGCACAGGAGTTCAGTCATCCTACCACACAGGCAGTGTGCCAGAATGTAAACTGAGCTGTGCATGCGTAGCGCAGTGTGCCAGAATGTAAACTGAGCTGTGCATGCGCAGCGCAGTGTGCCAGAATGTAAACTGAGCTGTGCATGCGCCACGTAGTGTGCCAGAATGTAAACTGAGCTGTGCATGCGCAGCTCAGTGTACATTCTACGGAGGATTGCAAACAGGCAGGTAGGTATATTTTATTACACAAGAGACAGTGTATGTCTCTTCTGCAATAAAGAGCCTGCCTGCTCGCGATTTTATTTTATCATTTTTAGTACCATTTTAAAGCTTAGCTGCTTTTTTTTAGGCGAAATGGGAATGGTATAGAACTTCTCTCGGCCTTTCATTTGCTGTCTGTGTCCCCATTGGTAAATTTTACCCTCACTTTCTGGACAGGAAGTGATGAAAAATCTCTCTAATGGGAGCACAGACTGGAACCAATTTTCCTTAAAACTGGGAAGAGTCATAAATGTGTTTTTTGTAAAGTGTGGAAAGGAGCCACTGACAAGTATACTGTATAGAATGTCCTATATCTCAGCTTAGAGAGTGATGTTCATTGAGTATTGCAATGTTCTAAAATCAATACCCTTCATAAAAATATGGAATGTACTGAAACAAGGTTTGACCAATTTGTTTTATGAAATAAACCCGTATCTTCTGTATCTTCTGTTGTTCTTTAAACAGTTTAACTCCTACATCATGGGAAGGATGGAGCAGTTTCACCCAGATCCCCTTGTTTTCAACCCAGATCGATTTCACCCTGATGCTCCCAAGTAATTGTTTTTTCTTACCTGTGCTAATTGTTACCTTTGTGATACATTGGAAATAGCCAATTGGTTATGGTCTAAATCAGGAGTCTCCATACTTTTTAAGCAAAGGGTCAGTCGACTGTTCTTCAAACTTCATGGGGTCCAGAATGTGGCCAGTGAGAGTAGAAATGTCCCGGCATCGCAGGGAGTAAATCATGCCTCAGCTTGGTGGTTGATATGTGGTCAATAGGTATCAGTGAAAGGAATAGTGCTCCATCACTGGTATTGTGGGAGGAATAGTGTCTCATAATTGGTATCAGTGGAAGGAATAGTGCCCCACCATCGGTATTAGTGGTAAGAATAGTACCCCATCATTGGTGTCAGTGGAAGGAATAGTGCCCCATCATTGGTATCAGTTGAGGAAGCAGTGCCCCATCATTGGTATTAGTGGGAGGAATAGTGCCCCATCATTGGTGTCAGTGGAAGGAATAGTGCCCCATAATTGGTATCAGTGGAAGGAATAGTGCCCCATCATTGGTATTAGTGGGAGGAATAGTGCCCAATTATTTGTGGTGGTGGAAGAAATAGTGTCCCATCATTGATATCAGTGGAGGAAGCAGTGCCCTATCACTGGTATTAGTGGGAAGAATAGTGCCCCATCATTGGTATCAGTGGAAGGAGCAGTGCCCCATCATTGGTATTGGTGGGAGGAATAGTGCCCCATCATTGGTGTCAGTGGAAGGAAGCACCCCATAATTGGTATCAGTGGAAGGAATAGTGCCCCATCATTGGTATTAGTGGGAGGAGGGGTGCCCAATTATTGGTGTTGGTGAAAGGAATAGTGTCCTATCATTAGTATCAGTGGAGGGAGCAGTGCTCCATCATTGGTATTAGTGGGAGGAATAATGCCCCATCATTGGTATCAGTGGAAGTAGCAGTGCCCCATCATTGGTGTCAGTGGTAGGAATAGTGCCCCATCATTGGTATCAGTGGAAGTAGCAGTGCCCCATCATTGGTGTCAGTGTATTGAATAGTGTCCCATCATTGGTGTCAGTGGGGGGAATAGTGCCCCATCATTGGTGTCAGTGGAAGGAATGGTGTTGCGTTGTTGGTGTTAGTAGAAAATTGTCTCATATCAATGGGAGTAATAGTGCCCCAAGGGCCAAATAAAGACAAGCAAAGGGCCACATCCAGCCAGAAGGTCACAGTTTGGACACCACTGGTCTAGACAGCCGACATATCAGACATCAATAACATGTAAAGGTTTCCATATATCAGCATTGCCTTATTGCTGGATGTAAATGGGATCATACAGCCTTTCGATCTGTTTGGAGCAGCTCGAGGACAAAAAATTTTTCATCTCGAGTCAGTGTCAGATATTAGCAAAAGGTCCAGCTGTGATTTTTTTGGGTTTTCTAAACTTACATTTTCTAGTCCATTCTTGCCTTAGGGCAACAGTAGCACCTAAAAGTCTCCAATTCTAATGATTTCCAATACTTTTCTTTTTAAAGATCGTGGATGTTCCCAGCAGTATAAGAGCCTATGCAGGCAACTATAAAAAAAATGGGGTATCATTGCTGATCTTGGAAAAAAAGAAAGAGTAGGAAAATCAAGGGATGGGGCCAGAGTCTAAAGACTCCCATATAGTGTAGTTTCCTTGGTTTTTATGGCCACAAATAGGAAAATATCTTGGAATAATATTATTTACATCTGGTTAGGTTGCAATAGTCCACCTAAATAGTTTGCAACCTGTCATCACTCATCGGGCATATGAAGAATATCTCTGTCTCCACTCAGATTAATCTTTTAGTGGATGGTCAAACTTAAAGGCTTGTTCCACCTATTGGACCATGTTTCATATTACACCCATACAGTATTTGAGCATCCTGTTTTGTTTTTTTTTTTCGTTTCTTTTTTTTTATTTAACAGGGCTGTGTGTGGCTACACCCACCCTGCCACGTCATCCATTCACAGATTCATATACAGGGACCTGTGAATGAAAGACTACAAGTTCTATCTGCCAACGTGGCAGGGACTCACAGAGTGTCAGCACAAGTACTCTGACATCCCTGCACTTGTAGTCCATTGTTTACTTCCTCTAGCCCCATAACTGTACAAACCTGGGGCTAAGATGTAATGCAGGAGTCTGTGCATTGCACCCACGATGCACTAATCATGGTTGGTTGGAGTGCTCTGCAGGCTTCAATGCAAAAATGTAATACATGCAAATTATTTGTTTTATTATGTGTATGCATTTGCTAAATTTTGCAAAAGACCAATTATTCCTTCAATGCAGTGGTCTCCAAACTGCGGCCCGGGGGCAGGATGTGGCCCTTTGCTTGCCTTTATCTGCCTTTTGGAAGGCAACATGGTTTAATATCATATTTCTGGTATTTCATTCCCTGGTTGATACAGGCAGGATACGGGGCCCCAAGTTGGAATTTAACCAGTTACACATCAGAGCTTTGTAGCATATCAGAATCTGCATCTGAAAGTAACAAGTGGCTGTAACAAGGGCTTGGCTCCGAGCCGACTGGTATGATAATACACTGCAAGCAATCTTCAAAGAGAGCCATGGCTGCCAGGATGATTGATGACGGTGGGTGACAAAGATCAAAGGATCAACAGGCACCTAAAGATGATACATGGACAATGTTGCCCCTAGAGGCCAATACAGCAGGAAGGACAGTAATATAAGATATTAAAAGGACTACCTCTTGGCAATATCTTATTGGACAGGAGGCTAGTGGGGGTGGTTACGAATGGGTCTGAATGAATGTGTAAAAAGGGCACACAGAAGAGAATTTGTCCCTTTTTTCGCTCATGGCTCTTGTCTGATGGTTCTGAGCCTCATGGCTATCTCTTTTGCCATCTGAGCCCAGCTGACGAAACAAAATCTTGAGGAAAGCATTGTGGTAAGTATCTTTCATATTCTTGTATTATATGTTCTGGTGTTATATGCTTTGTAATATCTTTCTTTAGTATTTTCATGTTAGCGTTTTCCTATTTCCTTTCCTAAGACTTTGTTTTATTAAGCAGTGTGCTTGGTTTCATAGATAACCTTGTATTATAGTGATATCAACAGTAACTGTGATCAGAGTTTTAATAGACTAGCTAACTATAGGAATAGACAAGTTAATACATAGGTGCAATAGATAGAGGGAATCCGTAACCACCCTGGTATATTTATTGTACTAATTACTTCACTGCCCCTTGGAGAACTATTCCTCCCACTGACAGTAACAATGGGGCAAATTTCTTTTTCTACTCACACTGGCCACAGTCTGACACTTCTTTAAAGTCTGAAGGATAGTAAACCGGCCCTTTGTTTAGAATGTTTGGAGACCCCTGCTTAATGCATAGGTAGAACCAGACCTTATTCCCTCAGGGTGGGCTGTGACAGGAGTGGTTTGTAGGATAAGAGATATGCAAATCAAATGCTTATACAGAGGTGTCCAATATTGGTGGATTATACTTTTGGAGCCACGCTAAAATTTATTGTTGTACTTATGATAAGACACCATATAATGTGTTTCATACCAATGTGACATTTCTTCAGCACAAGTGAGTCACACTTTAGTTGAGGCTCTGAAGAAAGTTGTCAGCAGTGTGCAGAATGTGTAGTACCCTGACTAAAGTATATGTGACACACCTGTTATGAAGACGTAGCAAGCAACCATGAAATGCATTATATGATGTTTTAATGTAACTACAACAATAAAATAGATTTTACTCTGGACACAAGATATTTTAAATTGACCTCTCCATACTCACCAATACCGGGCACCTTCGCAGCACCGATATCTTGGGACATTCTTTTGCACAAATAAGAAAGATTCACCTGGTACATTTTCCTAACATCTGCCAAGTGCTCCCAGGCCAGGGCTACAGATACTGTATGTTTAGTAAATTTAGTAAAGCATCCTCTCTGCATTGCATCCTAATGAAAAGTGCCTGCAAAATACAGACATGGCACCCAGCTCATTAAAAAAGCAGACACAATTGAACATTAATGACAGATCAGCCTACATGGGAATTTTGAAAATGTGTTAATGGGTTTCACTATTGTCAAAGCATAGGCATTAATTCAACTCTCATACAAACAAATGCCTATGCACATTTGGTCTTAAAGTAGTACACTTTGATTCTGACAAAATTGCCTGTAGTAATTTCATTTTTCAGCTGAAATGTTTGGCACATGAAGTGAGTAATTTTCCTTTCTCCAAACAGGCCATATTTTACGTATTTCCCATTTTCACTTGGGCCACGTTCTTGTATTGGACAAGTCTTTGCGCAGGTACGATATTTTAGTTTATCACATAACAATGTGGCAAAGAAAATGCCTGGAGTGCATGCCCAGAGTCTGCCTAGACACATACAGTATACACAACTGGAGGACAAAGTGACAAGTCCTTTTTATATCTTGTTATCCCCGGTCACTGATACTTACCTTCCCCTCACTCTCCCACTGTCCCCTTGGCTTGTTGGACCCATGGGTCTAATCCTTGTTGGAGCTTCATGCCGGAGCTTACACAGGGTCTTATCCCCTCCCACACATGCACAGCTCTGGTAATTTGCCGAACAGGCTTGAGCAGGGCTGCTGATAAGGGGGTAGTAGCTGTCCTTCTGTACTGGCCCCAGGCCCCATAAGTTCAACAGGGGGGGCCCCAGAGCAGCAGAAATTAGCACAATTACTGGTACCAATCCCCCTATGTCCCTCCCTGTGTTTGCAATGCTTCAGTGTGTGAATGAACGGGGAGCCTCTATACAGAACACTTCCTGTTCATTCACTCTGCAGTTGAGGCTGCAGAGAAAGGATTGAGGAATCTGTGTCCTCAATCTCTTTCTCTGTCTCCAAAGTGAGACGTTGGGTGTCTGTTTAGACCTCTGATATTTCACCAACCCCCACAGGGCTGTTAAAAAAAAAATTTAAATAAAAGAAAATTGTAAAAAAAATAAAAGAAAACCTTAATTAAGGGCTCATTCTCACAGGCATTTTGGTTGCAAGAATTAGTGGTTTGCTCATTCAGCTGGAGCCCTGTTAGGCTTGGCTCATTGTTCCTGTAAGCTAGGCTGCATGGTGCCCCATAGTTTTTAACAGCAGTCCTGGGCTTGAGCACCACATCCTGTGAGGAATAGGATAAGGTCATATACTTCCCCATAACCATTTTTTCCAAGGCCTCTGACACATAAACAGAGCAGTGAAGGACCAAGGGTAAGGTAAGTATCAGTGTTTGCCTGGAGGGAGAGGGGGCTTGTTATTAAATAACTCTATCACTTCTGCCTATTCCTGTTAACTAAAGTTGATAAAGTTGCATTTTTTCTAAAAACAGCTTTGCTTATTTGGTAACACATGAGCATTTACTCATTTATACTGTCCAGTAAAATAGAATTTGAGTAGAGTGACTTAAAGGGTCAGCCCACCCAAACTTGATACTCAGTGTTTGGTGGAGATTGGAGAGTTGAAGTGTAATTGCAGCTTCTGTGGTTCCCCGCCCCCCTCCAAAACTTGTATTCTCACCTGCCCCCAGTCCAGCTGTGAAGATTTGGATAGCTAAGGGCTCTTTCAAACCTGTGGTGGACTGTGGTGCCCTCCGAAGAGCAATCTATAGTGTTATATCACCTACTCACTGCCTAATTTAGCCCTGTATTGCCACACTACCACACCACAATTGCATGCATTGCACACAAAAGCCAGCGCAGCCCCATTGAACTTAGTGGGTGAGTTTGACAGGTGGTACCACCTGTCAAACTCTGTACCTAACGTTAAAAATTTGTACAGCCCCATCCAGCTGTATTTTGCAAATTTGGGTGGGCAGCCAGGTGGCAGTAAAACCGCGGCTCGGCCGCCCGTTTTTGCCACCTCCCCAAGCGCCAATCTGCAAGAGATCTAACTCTCCAGTCTCTACCAAACATTGAGTATGCAGTTTGTGAACTGAACCTTTAAGTCACTCTGCTCAAAATCTGTTTCCCTAGAGAGTATAAATGAGCACTTATGTGCTACTGAATATTCAAGGCTGTTTTTTAGAAAAAAGGGATTTGAGTTAACAGGAATAGGCAAAGTGTCAGGTTTTCTTAGTAACACCCCCTCCACCCAACACACTGATACCCACCTTCTCCACGTACTTCCATCTCTCTGTTTATGCCCTCAGGGCATACATCTGACAGTCTCTTACAAATCTTGAGGTCTCCATTGTGACATCCCTGTGTTTAGTCTGCTAGGCCTGCACACCCGCTGACAATGCAGTGGTGGTAGAGGGGCGATGGACAGGGATTTCCGCAGGTCACTAAAATGCAGACAAAATCATTGCTTCAGCCCAACTGGCCTGTATTCAGGATCTCATCGCAAAGTCAGGGGGACCTCCCAGGAGAGGACATTCACTCAAGTTGAGAAATCCAAGGGTAATACTTTAAACTGATTATCTGTATTTCTTTATACAGATGGAAGCGAAGGTGGTAATGGCCAAGCTCCTGCAGAGATTCGAGTTTGAGTTGGTGGAAGGACAAAGCTTCAAGATTTATGATTCAGGCTCTCTACGACCCATGGGAGGGGCAATATGTAGACTGCGGCCCAGAACAGGAACCACAAAGAAATAGACTTTTATGTACATTTTTTATGTAATGACTATACCAACTAACTGTCTAATGTAACAAGACTACAGTAAAACCTTGGTTTGAGAGTAACTTGGTTTGAGAGCGTATGCAAGACAAGCAACATTTTTAAATAAATTTTGGCTTGATATACAAGTGATGTCTTGATAAACAAGTGGCGTCATATCACAACTGAGTTTAGAAATATGGTTACATTTAATGAAGGTACAACATTTAGCAACATATTGCTACACTTCAAGGTGCCTCTCTTCTCTTTTATACTCTGTAGCTCCTGCGGGATTTTGTTTCTAATCCCCTTGTGGAGGCTTCCATTTGTGGATGGACATTTTATGGTTACACAACCTGGTCAAATTGCTATATTTTTTTTATATGGACTATAAACTGAAGGACCTATGAATAAATGGCTGTGGAACGAATCATTTGAGTTTCCATTATTTCTTATGATATACAAGTGCTTTGGAATACAAGCATGTTTATGGAACAAATTATGCTCACAATCCAAGGTTTTACTGTATTGAAAAAAGTCTATGTACTAATGAGTTCATAAAAAATATTAGATAAATATTGGTATTTTAAAATAAAGATGCATAGACAGCTATATATTTTAGAATGTATTTGTTGAAAAGACTAATACCAGATCAAATTCAGATTCTTACACTGCTAGCTACAGGGTACCTCTTTCAAAAGCCACAGCAGAGGTGTCGCTAGGGGGTGGCTATTGGGGCTTTAGCCCCGAATCTGGCGCCCATAGCCCTGAGTCTCTTGCCGGGGGGTCCCTGCCTAACCAGCGGGCCATGGCCATGGCTGCGGTGGGAAGGCTGGCTGCATGAGAGGGGCGAAGGAGAGGAGAGAATCAAGCGGGCAGACGAGCAGAGATAACATCATCTCTCTCTGACCGCTCCACATCAGCGCTCTTCACAGCCGGGCCTCTTCAATGTGGGAGCGAGGTGCAGAGAGATGACATAATTTCTCACTGTCCACCACACATCAGTGCTCTTCCGCCCTGACAGCGTGGTGGAGTGGAGGTCACGTGCTCCCTGTCATCGATGGAGGTCTACTCTGCAGCCAGACCCCCTTGCTTCAATGTCGGAGGTGTGGCGGGGAGCAGCGAGATGACATCATCTCTCACTGCTCGCCAGGCATTACCGCTCTCCTGCCCTCACTAAATGGACCAGTGCTGCCAGCCTGCCACCAATGCAGCGACAATGCACATTTGGTGGCGCTGGCATGGCAAGTTACTATCCACATCAGTTGGCAAGTGAAAATCCCCATCTGGTGCCAGGTGACCTGACAAGGGACAACCCATATATAGTGTCAGGTGACATAGCAAGTGACAATCTGCAAATGGTGGCAGGTGACGTGGCAATCTGCAAATGGTGGCAGGTGACATGGCAAGTGACAATCTGCAAATGGCGGCAGGTGACATGGCAAGTAACAATCTGCAAATGGTGGCAGGTGACATGGCAAGTGACAATCTGCAAATGGTGGCAGGTGACGTGGCAAGTGACAATACACGTTTGGTGCCAGGTTACAGTGGCAAGTGACAATCCACATGTGGTGGCAGGCGACATGGCAAGTGACAACCCACATCTAGGGGCAGGTGACGGTGGCAACTAACAAGCTGCATCTGGTGGCAGGAGATGTGGCAAGTGACACGCCCTGGGCTCCCACTGATTGTGCATTATGGTGAGTTGAACCACTTGCTTACCACCAGTGAGCCCCCCCCGCGGGCCTGCAAAAAGGTTGGTGACCACTGCTATGGGCACTAGCCCCAGATCTTTTGCAGACCTAGCAATGCCCCTGGGCCACAGTGATGCATTTTTGTGAAAATTAGCATATGCCGAGATCTGTATGTATTATTATTATTTTTTTTTTTTTTTTAATCCTTCCCTTTGTACTTTCATGCATTGTGCTTTGACACTGTTTTTTTCTAATTTCTGCATTTTTAATAAAAATCTATTGAAGAAAAAAATATGTAATTATGTAATAATAATGAATAAAAAGCTGCATTGATGTTTGTTTTTTATATCCATCTTCAAGTTCAACTTTATTATAGTAATATAATTGGGGTTTGTGTCTATGTGTCTATTTGTGAGGCTCCCGTGCATAACATTCTGTTCCCTTCCACCCCTTACCAGCAATTGACCAGCCGACACTATTCTTTTTTGGAGTCGAATGGCCATAGCAGCCTTTTATTACAACAAATAGAAATACAACATTTTTTTAAAACATGTAACTTAATGCATATCATACATTTTTACATAAAAATTTTTAACCAAATACACATTAGAATTAACTTTCCTGATCTAGAGGTCTTTGAAGGCAAATATATAATTTCAAACCAACTAGTTGTATCGGTACACCCATGAAAGGCCCCATGCCGTGTATTACGCAAGCTCAGGGACAACCAGCTACTTCCTTCCAGATACAACCTACTGCACACCATTGTTTCCATTCAAGGGAAAGGACGCCCATACCTTTGTATGGGCCCAACCCCCCCAAACCTCCATTATTTCTCAGCACCGCCTTCAAAGGCCCCATAGACCTCCCGCCACAGCACACACACGTGACACCTTACGTGCGTGTCGCCCTCCAAACCCTGAACGCCCGGTGCACGCCATCCTGCAAACCTAGCTACCACAGGTCAAGACCAATAGCATTCAGGTGTACCCCATCAGAACATAAAAAAACGCCATGTTTCCTCCTCCAACTCCCGGTGACGAACCGCCAAACCACCATTACGTACAAAAAATGTGGCCACCACTTTGTTGACCTTTACCCTCGCTCTGTTCAGACCTGCAAAAGAGCAAGCCAAACACCAAGCCATCCTGGCCACGATATCAGACCAGATAAAAATGGTATCCGGAAAAAAGGATTGCAGCCGTAACAGATCGAATTTGCTGTCCTGGATCAACTCCCTTGCGCACCGTAAACCCAGGTCATTACCCCCCGCATGTATCAGAACCACATCAGGGGTGCGGTCCAGTCGGGGGTACCTATGCATTTCAGGTACCACCCTGGACCAGAGCATGCCCGGGACTCCAATCCAGCGTACTACGCCCTCCTCCCCAGGCAATCTCAACAACCTGCCATCCTTCCTGACATCCGCCCTCCTGGCACCCCAATTCACGTATGAGTGTCCCAGGATCTACACCAAGCAGGTTTCCGAATCTGAAATAAAAAAGGAAACAGAAAAAAGGAAAAAAGGGGGAAGACAAAAACACATCACCCTAAACACCTCAGCAAATGACCCACCAGAATACCCACCAGGAATTTTGAAGAAGCAAAGAGAAATAGGATCTGCAAACCCCCCCCCCCCCCATGATGATTTGTTTAACTAAAGTAAGTGAGGGCGAACATATAATTTAAACCTCGCTGATTCCCAATGACCAATACTCCGGACCACCTTATCATCCAATCCCCACCAGGACCGCCTCCGTGGCCGCTCCAATGCAGAAAGAGTGAGAAGAATAATTCTCTGCATTCAATCCCGCTGCCACCAAACATTTTCTGAACAAACGCCTGAAACTGAAAACGTGACGCGGCTGTCCCGTCCTCATGTTGGAAGAAAACCCCCTCGCCTTGGGGCCTGATTAGGCAAAATCATCAGCATTCCCCTACTTCCCGCACCAAAGTCCCCCATTCCAGCCAGACCTTACTGTACGCTGTCCAAGTAGCTGCAGAGACTGATCTACGGATCAACCGCTGGGCAGTGGCAATGCGATGCTCCATAACCTCTCGGGCAAAGAATCCCGTATACATCTGCTTCCGGTACCAGTTGGCGAAACCTGTCCCTCTGGAAACGAGACAATGCATCAGCCACTGAATTATCAATCCCCGGAACATGAACAGCAGTCACAAAACAGTTGATACACAAACAATTCAAAACCAGATGCTGCAGTAAGAGCACAACTGGGGGGGGGGGAGACGCAGTGTTATTATTAATGGCCTGTACAACCCCCAGATTATCACAGTGAAAACGCATGCGGCGGTTCTTAAAGTCCTCACCCCATAGCTCCACAGCCAGAACTATGGGGAATAATTCCAACGCCGCCAAATTACGTACCAAACCAGACTCCTTCCATTCCGCCAGGCCATTCCCCGGTGCTCCACTTTCCCTGGTAAAAAGCCCCAAAACCGCCGGAGTCAGCCGCGTCAGTGAACAGTTCCATATCAAAGTTTGAAACCACCTGCCCTAACCACAGAGAGCGGCCATTATATGTTGCCAAAAAAGATTCCCACACTTTCAGATCCTCCTTGTGATCCAGCCCCAATCTAATTTAATGATGCGGAGCCTGGACTCTAGCCGTTGCCACCGCCAGACGCCTGCAGAAAACACTCCCCATAGGCATGATGCGGCAGGCAAAATTTAATTTGCCCAGCAGAGATTGCAGAGCTCAAAGCTGGATCTTCTTCACCCGTAACGCTTCAGCCACCTCCTGCCTCAAACCCTCCAATTTGTCCAAAGGCAAACGACATTCTATAGCCACAGTATCTATAACGATCCCCAAAAAACACAAAACAGTGGCCAGACCTTCCATTTTGTCAGCAGCCAACGGAACCCCAAAAACTTCAAAAAGTCGCTGAACTGTAGCCAACAGAGACGCACACACCAGGCTCTCCGCAGGCCCTATACACAAAAAATCATCCAAGTAATGGATGACGGATGACAAGCCTGAAACATCCCGTATTGCCCATTTCAGAAAGGAACTAAAGTACTCGAACAAGGAACAAGAAATAGCACACCCCATGGGCAAACATCTGTCAACAAAAAACTTTCCCTGCCAGTGACATCCCAACAAATGGCAGCAATCTGTATGAACCGGCGAGGAGACGAAAAGCAGCCTCTATATCCGTTTTTGCCAACAATGTCCCCTTACCCAAACGCTGCACTCAGGCTACCGCCGTATCAAAAGATGTGTAAGACACCGTGCAAAGATCAGGGTCAATGGAATCATTAACTGATCCCCCACGCGGGTGGGACAAATGGTGAATGAGCCGAAACTTGTTCGGCTCCCTCTTGGGAACCACACCCAAAGGGGATATAACCAAATCGGGTATTGGCGTCATCTCAAACAGGCCAGCCATGCGACCCAACAAAACTTTCTTGAACAACTTTTCAGTAATGACGCCAGGATGCTCCCTAGCCGACCTCAAATTATCTGCCATAGGCGGAACTACCTGAAGTCCACTATTCAACCTGAAACCCTCAGTAAACCCCAACTCTAATAACCTGGCCGCTGCCCGATTAGGGTAGCACCTTAGAAAAGGGATAAATCAATATAAAATATGTTGGTGCGCTTATCAAACTATCCCCATCTGTTGGAGTGGTGCTTATAGATAAAATCCTAAACCATAAAAACACCCTGATATAATCAGTAAAGTGAATAAGTGCAAATAAATATTCAATCAATAAAGTGAATAAATACAAAAAAATGCATAAAACAAACATATACCCTAATATCACAATCAGTAAAGTGAATAGGTGCAAATAAATATAGCAATCAAAAAAGTGAATAAATGCAAATAGATGCATCAAAAAACATATAAGGGAACACACATCCCTAGATATATGTAGGTGGAAAAAAAAAAAAAAAAGCAATAAATAGTGTCTGTTTGTGTTAATCCAGCTGAGGACATTTGAAAGGTGATGATTCACATAAAGATAAAAGAAAAACCATCATTGTGCAGTGTTTTTAAATGCTACAAGACTGTGCAAACAATGTAATCCACTCACATATTTGCAGTAGCTGAATCGCTTTTGTTATAATGGTCAGACAGCTTCACCGCTCATACAGCTATCACCCTTGAGAAAGTCACGTGACATGTGATACGCGTGGGGAGAAGGAGTCAGTGATGTCTTCGCATAGTGTTCGGCAAACACAACTATAGCTGTATGAGCGGTGAAGCTGTCTGACCATTATAACAAAAGCGACACTGCACAATGATGGTTTTTCTTTTATCTTTATGTGAATCATCACCTTTCAAATGTAATTCATCATGCAACTGTGATCTGTGAGAATTAAAATACAAGCAAGTTTATCAAAGGCAAGTGATTGGACATTCAGACCTCAGCTGGATTAACACAGACACTATTTATTGCTTTTTTTTTTCCACCTACATATATCTAGGGATGTGTGTTCCCTTATATGTTTTTTGATGCATCTATTTGCATTTATTCACTTTATTGATTGCTATATTTATTTGAACCTATTCACTTTACTGATTATGATATCAGGGTATATGTTTTTTATGCATTTTTTTGCATTTATTCACTTTATTGATTGAATATTTATTTGCACTTATTCACTTTACTGATTATATCAGGGTGTTTTTATGGTTTAGGGTTTTATATATAAGCACCACTCCAACAGATGGGGATAATTTGATAAGCGCACCAACATATTTTATATTGATTTATAGCAACAGGTGTCACAACACTAATTGGTTGGTTGCAGCTCACACATTTCTTTTTGGTGTTTTGCTATTTTATAGAGAATCCACATCAGCGCTTTAGTTTTCTTTTTTCACGCCTTAGAAAAGGGGCCATCCTTTTTACCATCACCGGTGTCTTCCCTTTTTCCAGTATCCCCCTCTTTTCCTCGACCCTGCTTAAAGCACCGAGACTGTGAGTGCGAACCCCCGCATGTGGAACACTCATGCCAGAATCGACATTTTGCTCCAAATTTGCAGGTACCAGCGTTAAATTGCCAGCAGAAACCCATGCGACTACTGGCGGGTTGCCCGGCAAAGGCCGAACCCCCGACCCCACCCTGAAAGGGAGGCAAAGAACTTCTTGGAGAGGACATTAGCTTCACCCAAAGACTAATGTCCTTATGGTCCCACCATAAAGCAGGGCGAACCGCCTTCCTCTGCCGGAACTGCTCATCATAGCGCAACCAGGCAGTCCCCCCATACACCCTTTACGCCACCCCAATGGAATCAAGATAGCAAAAAAGCGCCGAGCAGTGTTCGGATGCCTTTTCCCCAATAACGCGTGCTAAAATCGCAAACGCCTGCAACCAATTTGCAAACGTGCGCGGGATTAACCAGTGGCGCCGCTTATCCTCCTCTTCTTTCTTGGTCTCGTCCGGCTTAACTTTGTCCAAGTTAAACTTCTCCAAGGGCAACAAAGAGAAAATTTCAATGTACTGCCCCTTCCAAATGCGCTCCTTCCCCTCCGCCTTCAAATGAGTGCCCAAAGGCCCCTCAAAACAGACGTAGACTTCACATTTGGCAGCATCTGCCAAACGCACCCCGTCCACTCCTACCATCCCTTTTCCAACAGCCGTGGCCTCCCCAACCGCCGCCGTTGTACCAGCCACTACCATCACCGACGGAGGCGGAGCCACAGGATTTGTTGTCCCTACCCCCCCAATAACCGGGCCCCCCACTGGCCTGCAACCCCAGCCGATACAACCGGGGTAGGTACCACCCGCACAGAGTCCTGGGCTGCAGAGCGTGTGGGCTGCAGGCCACGCCTCCACCGGGGAAGCGTCCGCCACCGGCCGCGTACCAGCCTCACAGCGCGCCAACACTTCCCGCAAGCCAGCCAACAATGTTTGCACCACCCCCACTTCTTGCGCCCCCGCTACCCCAAGGGACAGGGAACCAACACCATGACCCACCCCACCTGAGCCATCCCCTTGTCCCACTGACACTCTTGCACCTCCAGCCCCACTCACAGACACCCCCTTGCTAACGACAGAAGAGGACAAAGACAATACAGAAGGGTTCTCACCTGGCTGCCGCTGTCTCACTGGACATCCAGCCGCAATTCCAGCTCCACGTGCCGCCTCCGGTAGCTCGCCTTCCTCCCGACTGTCCAGCTCATCCTCAGACAAACTGTCCTGGGTACTCCCGGCCTCTCTCTAATCCACATTCGTAGGCCGCACATCAGGATTCCCTGCCGCAGCTGAGTGCCCAGCAGTGACGTCATCACTGCGCGCCGTACCGGAATGTGTCTCCCGCTCCACGAGGCCATCATGCTGAGCCCTGAGCCGGGCAGGGGAAGCCCGCCTGGCCGTTGATCTGGACCGCACACCGTCCAATTCCCCGAGATGTCGCTGGGCACCCGCCGCCACTCTTCTCCTTCCTCTCCAGGGGCCTGTAATCCCCAGGATTACAGGCCCCGGCCATTCCAGGCACATAGCCGGCACACGCCGAGACATCTCTCCCTCACCGAGCCTTCCTCTGGTCGGGCGGGGAGCCCACCGAGGCAGCCGCCATGCGTCTTGTGCCTACATCGGGGGGGCGTTACCAGGCTCAGCTGATTGGCTCCCTCCCCGAGTCCGCCGTGATCGGGGATTCTTCTCCACACCCGCATAAGCCACGGCAGGCTTGTGCTTGGCCGGCGGAGTTAAAGTATCTTGCGCTGGGCTTCCAATACAGTCCCAGACGCCGGCCAGCACAGGGCTAAAATGCTCAGGAGGCCTGGACCTCCTAGCACGTGTTCGCCCCGGAAGAGGGGGGCTTGTGTGCGCATCAGAGGAGGCCTGGCTGGGGCCCTGTAATAAGCTGGAGACCATGGTCTGCAGCCAGCCAGTGCCTCTGGCAGCCGCCTCCTCCCGAAGTTGAGACAATAGTGCCTCCAAGTCACCCATGATGTTATGGACTGGAGACCGTGTAAAAAATCTGTCCGGCGCGCTCATATCTCCAACTGACCACTTCCTAACTCCACCCACAACTTATATCTACACTCCACCCACTGTCCTACCTCCTAATTACCATTAACCACTTTACCTCCCCTTACTGCCACCACCTCGCTGCCCCACCCAAGTCATGTTGGCCCTCCTCCCGGTGATACTTTAGCTCCGGGCCATTACTTTCCGAATGTAAGGTTTTTTTTTTAACTGTTATATTGATGGGTTTAGCTCTGCTTTTAATTAAGGGAGTCTGCAAATTATTGACATGGCATCCAGCTCATTCAAAGGGCTTCCTGAAGCAGACTCTATCTGGACATTATTGAAAGATCAGCCTGCATGGCAATTTTGAAAATGTGTGAATGGGTTTTTACTATTGCCCAAGTAGGCATTAATGATATTTTCATAGCAACAAATGTTATGCACATTAGGTTTTAGGGTCCGTTCACACCTGAGCAATCTGAACCAGAACAGAACATAAAAATAAATAAATAAATAAATAATAAAATATAAGAAATAATAAAAGGGCAGGAGGAGGGGGTGGATACATATCTGATTCACCATACCATTCATATACTTTAAATATGTTACAAGATCATTAGGTATCACTCCCTTCAGGTGCTATAGTGCATTCAGATTCTACCCAAAGGGACCACATTTTAAGAAATGTTTTAGGGCATCCTCTGGCTTCATAAGTCATCTTATACAGTGGGATTGCTTGATTGATTAATGTAATCCAAAAAGGTATGTCAGGTTGCCATTTGCCACGATTGCAGCATGATTTCAGCACAATTTATCAAGTGAAAATCGCAGCAAAATCACACCGCGATTGTGGTGCCATTCGGATCGATCAGGTGTGAACGGAGCCTAATGTCACGTACACACGGGCGGACTTTTCGACCGGACTGGTCCGACGGACTTTCCAACGGACTTTTGACGGACTTTTGAATGAACGGACTTGCCTACACACGATCACACCAAAGTCCGAAGGATTCGTACGTGATGACGTACGACCGGACTAAAATAAGGAAGTTGATAGCCGGGATCCAATAGCTGCCTTAGCGTGGGTTTTCGTCCATCGGACTAGCATACAGACGAGCGGATTTTTTGACCGGACTCGAGTCCGTCAGACAAATTTGAAACATGTTCCAAATCTAAAGTCCGTCAGATTTTTGACCAAAAAAGTCCGCTGCAGGTCCGATGGAGCCCACACACGGTCGGACTGTCTGCCGGATTCGGTCCATCGGACCAGTCCGGAAGAAAAGTCCGCCCGTGTGTACACGGCATTAGAGTAGTTTGCTTTGCCACATGAACTAAGCACTTTTTTTCTTTTTCCAGAAAGGCCATATTTTACGTATTTCCCATTTTCTCTTGGCCCACGTTCTTGTATTGGACAAGTCTTTGCACAGGTATGTTAATTCATTTTATTTCATATCAATGAGAAATGCCTGGAGTGTAGAGACATATACACAACTAGAGAACATGGACAGAACAAAGGACAAAGTGACAAATTGTCTTTATACCCTAGAGTCTGTGTGTTTTGGGGGGACATGGAGCTGAATCCAAAGTAACACCAACCCCAGGGTCCCCAGGCATACAGCCCACAGAGAGCACCATTCCCCCAAATGCCAGGGCCCATAATCTGTTGGCAAGAGGCTAGCGTTCAGTCCTCTCCAATAGCCTCTGTCCCGGGTGAGTCTGTCACATTTCTCCCCCATCAAAGGTTGACTAACAAGGTCCCAGACCTCCACCTGGTCTGGACATGCGTTAGTCAGGCAGAGTGAACTCACATAGTCTTCCCGCATGATCTCCATTCTTGGCTGCAAAGAATAGTTGAGCTCAGTAGGTGTGGGGCAGAGGTAATTTACTCTCTGTCTGGCTGCCAGGGCTTCAGCTGGATTGTTTTTAACATTCCTGGGCTCGGTCTACTGCTGGGCAGAGGGGCCGATCACCCCTGCTTCTTGAAGCTGTAGAGAGACACTAGGTGCTAGGCAGAGGCCAGCGGTGCTCTGCCCTGTTGCCAGTGATTCAGCTGGGAGTAGCAGCTCCACTACATCAGCTTGTCGTCGGAGAGAGGGGCCAACTGCCCCGGCTCCCTGGAACTCCACAGTTGTTGCTGGTGCTGGGCAGAGGTTGGTAGCACTCTGCCCTGTTGCCAGCACTTCTGATGGGGACTCCGCATCCTCCACTCCGGCTAACCATTGGGGCAGGAGGCTGGCTTCCTCCACTCCCAAACTGTGTAGCTGCCATTGGAAAGGGGAGCCGGCTGCTTCCTTTTCCATTCCCTCATCTGGCTGCTGGGATGACATGTCTATGGTACTGTCTCCCAGGTGCACGGATCTTTGCTGTGGAGGAAAGGCCGCTTCCTCCACCCTGGCCAACTGTTGGGGAGGGACAACAAACACCTCCTCTCCCTTCTTCCCCTGTATCTGCTGCTGGGAAGTGATTGCCACCTTCTCACCCTGAGCCTCCGAAACTGCCACAGGTGTGGGGCAGAGGTCTTGGACCCTCTGTCCGGTTGCCAGCATTTCTGCTGGGGGTTTGCTAGGTGGTTCCTCCTCTACAGAAACGTCTATTAAATCCCCAGTCTCTGGAATTGCTAAAAGTGTGGGGCAGAGGTCTTGGACCCTCTGTTCAGTTACCAGATCTTCAGCTGGAGGCTCATCAGGTTGTTCTTCCTCAGCAGAAAAGTCTATTAAATCCCCTACCTCTAAAACTGGTGTCTGGGGATAGAGGTTCACCATCTCCTGTCCATGGAACCCAGAAGATGTTATCAGTGCTGGGCAGAGATTAGCAGAGCTCTGCCCTGTGGTCAGCACTTCAGGTTTGGGAATGGCAATCTTCAGATTTTCCACTGCCGATTATCTGGCATGCTGCTGAATGTGTTCTAGCAGTTTCCTGTATGCCCTTTCCAGATGCTGTTCCTTCCTTAGCAAATGGTCCAGATCAGGTTTGAGCTCTGAGACCCCTGCAAGACCGAGCATAGCCTCTCTATATTCTCGCAGGTCCTCAAGGTCAAGTTCCCCTTCATCGCAAACACAAAATAATCTGTAAGGCTCTCCCACAGCAATCCAGGGCCTCCAGAGTCATATCCCTCCGGAGAGCATTCTGTTGTCTCCCCTAAATATCCCTCCTCTGCGTGCCATTGCAGAGCCCGATAACGATTGTCCAGCTCTATCTCCTGCTGGACCAGCCTGTCCAACTCAGTCACCCATTGCTCCTGGGGCCGCTCTCCCAGGAATGCCATCCGCAATGCCTGTTGGTCACTGGCCCATTGCTCTTGGGTTGGAAAGCACTTGCCCTGTTTTATACCAACGAGCTGGAGGGCTCCAATCCAGAGCTCCACCCGAATTTGCTGCCTAAGGACCACCCGCAGCAGCCCCGGGAACTCTGAAGCCAGGTCCATATCTCCGCTGGGGTGACTGAAGTCTGCTATCCTGATCTTGGATCCAGGTGGAGGTTTAGATTTCCCGACTGCAGGAAGCTTTCCCGCTGCTTGCCACCAATGTCACGGAACGTCCCATACTCCGCTTGAGTGCTTCTGTCAGTATACCACTTCCTTGTAGTCTGGATACAGATATCAGATGTTCCAACCTCTCTGAGCACAAAACAAGGCGACACTTGCTTGTTGCTAACATGAACTAACTCTTTATTTGAAATCTCACACAAATATATACACAGCAGAATGACTAAAACCTAACCTAATTAACATGAGCTAATTAACTAATCCTTTATAAGCCTAGGTGACTGAGACATGACCTTTTGCCCAGACTGAGTTAATTATCATAAGTACAACCACAGGACATTTTCTCACAATAGCAGCAGCTCCAATAGGAGCCGTCCCGTCTCCCACATTGTATAGATGACAATGTGATCAGCTCATTGACTATTCAACACACATTACCATAAACATCAACACAGGGTTAATTAGAACAAACAACAATGAGTTGAATACCCTTAGAACCTGTGGTAAGCCAGACTAAACTCATTTACATTAAACACATTATAGCTGACATCAGAGAGGTGAGTGGAGTTGATGACATTAGCATCTTCTCACAGTATGAGTCCCAACAGTATGACTCAGTCACTATTGCTACTATGGCAAATACAGGGTCCCCAGAGTCTGTGTGTTTTGGGGGGACATGGAGCTGAATCCAAAGTAACACCAACCCCAGGGTCCCCAGGCATACAGCTCACAGAGAGCACCATTCCCCCAAATGCCAGGGCCCATAATCTGTTGGCAAGAGGCTAGCATTCAGTCCCCTCCAATAGCCTCTGTCCCGGGTGAGTCTGTCACATACCCCACCATCCCCTGGGCACTGATACTTGCCTTCTCTGCACTCTCCCACTGTTGGGAGTGCCTTCTTGTCAGAGCTTACACAGGGTTAATGATCTTACTTCCACCCCCACATGTTCAGGTTTGGTAGTTTGCCGTTCAGGCTTGAGCACTGCATCCCGGGAGGAATAGGAGAAGGTCACATGCTTCCACAAATCTGTTATTTCCAAGGGCTTTGACAGATGATGAATCAAGAAAGAAGAAGGTAAGCATCATTTGATGCTTGGAGGGACAAGGGGGTTGTTATTAAGTAACCCCATTGCTTTGCCTATTCCTTTTAACTCAAGTTCCATTTTTTCCTAAAAACAGCTCGGATTATTTGGTAACACATAAACATCTACTCATGTACACTGTCTAGTAAAATAGAATTGGAGTAGAGTTGACAAGGGTCAGTCCACCCAAACTTTATAGTTTGGTAGAGACTGGAGAGTTAAGCCTCGTACACACGATCGGATTTTCCAACGGAATTGTGTGATGACAGGCTGTTGGCAGAAAATCCGACTGTGTGTATGCTCCATCGGACAATTGTTGTCGGATTTTCTGCAGACAAATGTTGGATGGCAGGCTTTAAAATTTTCCGCGGACAAATGTCTGTTGTCGGATTTTCCAAGCGTGTGTACACAAGTCCGTTGGACAAAAGTCCAAAGTACAAACACACATGCTCGGAAGCAAGGATGAGATGGAAGTGGTCGGTCTTGTAAACTAGCATTCGTAAGGGAGAATTAACATTCGTGACACGGCAAATTATGAATTGCAGCGCACAATTCTCTTCTTCTTTAATGGGATAATAATGAAGCTGCTTTGCTGGTGATACTGATGGAGTTATGCCAAACGAATTTCCAAAGGCTTTTTTTTTCCTAGTGATATCAAGAATAATATTATTATGCTTGTTATTTTTTTTTTTTTGGTGCAAGTTACCACAACACCATTATCCTGTAGTTTTTAAGATCAAAGATACAACTATGTTGGTGTCCCTTGTCAATTTTACATTATATTTTTTTTAAATGTAACTGCCTACTCCCAAACTGTCATTTGAAGTAAAACACATAGCCAAGTATTATTCTCCACAATTTGTTTTATTGTGCATTAAAAAAAGAAAACAAATAAAATTAGACATAAAATAAAGCTTTAAGGCCTTCAAAAAATACAAGGTTGAGGGATCAGCATTCAGACTTTATAAAAAATGCAACAAGAAATGTAAGGGTGCAATAAGGATGGCTAAGATAGAACATAAAAGACACATAGCCGAGGAGAGCAAAAAAAAAAATCCCAAGAAATTCTTTAAGTATGTAAACAGTAAAAAGGTAGGACAGACCATATTGGCCCCATAAAGAATGAGAAAAGACATCTGGTTACAAAGGATGGGGAGATGGCGAAGGTATTGAATGTATTCTTCTCCTCGGTCTTCACGAGGGAATCGGGGGGCTTCAGTAACCAAAACTGCAGTGTTTATCCTCATGACACATCACAGGAAGCACCTCCATGGTTAACAGAGGACAGAGTTAAAATTAGACTTGAGAAACTTAACATTAATAAATCACCGGGACCAGATGGCTTGCACCCCACGGTACTTAGGGAACTCAGTCAAGTGATTGCCAGATCGTTGTTCCTAATTTTTACAGACAGTCTACTGACTGGAATGGTACCAGCTGATTGGAGAAAAGCCAATGTAGCACCAATATTTAAAAAGGGCCTAAAATACATCCCTGGGAATTACAGACCAGTTAGCCTAACATCAATAGTATGTAAACTCTTAGAGGGGATGATAAGGGACTATATACAAGATTTTAGTAATGAGAACGGTATCATTAGCAGTAATCAGCATGGATTCATGAAGATTCTTGCAAACCAATCTGCTAACCTTCTATGAGGAGGTGAGTTGCCAGCTAGATAAAGGAAGGCCTGTAGACGTGGTGTATCTGGATTTTGCAAATGCATTTGACACAGTTCCCCATAAACGTTTACTGTACAAAAACAGGTCCGTTGGCATGGACCATAGGGTGAGTACATGGATTGAAAACTGGCTACAAGGGGGAGTTCAGAGGGTGGTGATAAATGGGGAGTACTAGGAATGGTCAGGGGTGGGTAGTGGGGTCCCCCAGGCTTCTGTGCTGGGACCAATCCTGTTTAATTTGTTCATAAACGACCTGGAGGATGGGATAAACAGTTCAATCTCTGTATTTGCAG
Organism: Aquarana catesbeiana; assembly: GCF_042186555.1. Classification (NCBI taxonomy): domain Eukaryota; kingdom Metazoa; phylum Chordata; class Amphibia; order Anura; family Ranidae; genus Aquarana; species Aquarana catesbeiana. Next base: position 44,920,497 of record NC_133336.1, read on the forward strand.
ATGATACTAAGCTAAGCAGGGCAATAACTTCTCCGCAGGATGCGGAAACCTTGCAAAAAGATCTGAACAAATTAATGGGGTGGGCAACTACATGGCAAATGTAGAAAAATGTAAAACAATGCATTTGGGTGGCAAAAATATGAGTGCAATCTATACACTAGGGGCAGAACCTCTGGGGGAATCTAGGATGGAAAAGGACCTGGGGTCCTAGTAGATGGTAGGCTCAGCAATGGCATGCAAAGCCAAGCTGCTGCTAACAAAGTAAACAGAATATTGGCATGCATTAAAAACGGGATCAACTCCAGAGATAAAACGATAATTCTCCCGCTCTACAAGACTCTGGTCCGGCCACACCTAGAGTGTGCTGTCCAGTTCTGGACAACAGTCCTCAGGAAGGATGTACTGGAATTCGAGCGAGTACAAAGAAGGGCAACAAAGCTAATAAAGGGTCTGGGGGATATTAGTTACGAGGAAAGGTTGCAAGCACTGAACTTATTCTCTCTGGAGAAGAAACGCTTGAGAGGGGATATGATTTCAATATACAAATACCGTACTGGTGACCCCACAATAGGAATAAAACTTTTTCACAGAAGAGAGTTTAACAAGACTCGTGGCCACTCATTAAAATTAGAAGAAAAGAGGTTTAACCTTAAACTACGTAGAGGGTTCTTTACTGTAAGAGCGGCAAGGATGTGGAATTCCCTTCCACAGGTGGTGGTCTCAGCGGGGAGCATCGATAGTTTCAAGAAACTATTAGATAAGCACCTGAATGATCACAACATACAGGGATATACAATGTAATACTGACACATAATCACACACATAGGTTGGACTTGATGGACTTGTGTCTTTTTTCAACCTCACCTACTATGTAACTATGTACTATGTAACATGCTATCTGCCAATAGAACTTAACCAAAAAGTGCATTCTATGCATCCAAAAATATAGAAAATATACCAAATCAAATCATTATTCAACCAAAAAATAAAATAAAAGCCTCATGCATGTGTCCTGCTTCTTAATATAGGTGGTCAACAATGCCAAGAGTTGGTGAAAGCAGGGGTCCGTCATCTAGAGATAATTCCGAAAATCATCTGGATTATTCTCCTGGAGCTCCCGCAGCAAAGGCATATGACATAATTAGCCAGGATTAATAAAGCAACCAATTTTTGGTCCAAGAACTCCTCCTGTTCCTGGACTGGACTTGGGTCAAAGCAATAACTCCAAGGCCAATAATAAATAACATGTTATCTCCTCCGAAATAAATGGGGAGTGATGTCACCCGTAGACTTACTATGGGGCTTCCGTTGTCGGACATGTCCTCTGCACCCGCCGACATGGTGAAGGCACAGATGAAAGCTCAACACGGGATCGGGTCGGATCAGCTTCAAAAAAGGTATGTATACTCATTATTTCTTTAAAGAGATAGATTAGTGTTAGATGGTGGGTATCTATAGATGTAGAGATTTTAGTTTTAGGATGGACTTCCACTTTAAAGTACAATTGCACCCTATATAGTTTCCCCTCCATACTTCTATTCTCAGTTCTCTCAAGTCCAGCTCTGAAGATTTGGATAGCTGTACGATGTAGTCAGTGATATCTCATTGGATCGGGAACAGGTGAGTATTAAAGTGATTGTAAACAATCACCTTGTAAAACAACCCATTCAGTTTAAAAAAGAAATGAAAGGCAAAACATTTGTGTAGATTAAAAAAACAACATTATAAATACCTTTTTTCCCTTTTTTATAAGTGATCACATTTCCTCTGTTCTCAGCTGCATAAGAGCTGGGGAGGAGAAGCACCAGTACACTGAGCTTCCCAGTGAATGGCTGTGCAGGGAGGGGGGGTGTCAGGACAAGTTTTATCATTGGAGGAGAGTACACTGAGTTCCCAGCATAGCTAGATAACTGACCACTGTGTGCTCTCCTGCCTAGTGTGGTCAGTTTTTAATAGGAAACCAGAGGGACTGGCAGGAACACCAGGGATTTCACATAAAGGAAGCAATACAAGGAGAACAGGATACTTTCTCATACAAGTACATGGTACAGCAGGCACACATCAGGAATATGAGGTGTTGGGGTAACAAACACTTTAAGCAACCCATAGATGACTCAATTTCTCCATCAACACATTCAGTGTTGATGGGGGAATGCATACCATGGCGCTATTGTGTTCTGCCAGCTGGGGGGGGGGGCAGCCTTCGTGGATGGCAGAACACAATGGTTACTGCTAGTGGTTATAGCTGCCAGCAATAATCCCGGCCAATCAGGAAGCGGGTTTTGACACCGGTCACCCGATTGGCTGAAAGGACAGGTGATCCTATTAGATGCCGAGAAGGGGAGGAGCTGGAAGGTGCCATGGAGGAGCCAAGCCACTGCACCACGCTGCCCGCCATCCGCCATGATGGGGTAAGTACCAAACCGGTGGGTGCCGCTCTGGGGGGGAGGAATGGGTGGTTGTTTGCCCTGCCCCCCCCCCTCCAAAAAAAAAAAAAAAAACCCACCAGCTGCCACCGGCCACAATGTAAAATATTTTAGAACTACCTGAATTTGCTATGCGAGTCGCTGTCAGAGCTAAAGAAGTTGCAGAAGCTTTGTAAATTCGGAGCAATACATTAACAAGAGTGATTAACATCAGAAAAGTGGCTCAGCAGCTTTATTGAATTTCCCCCATTGATATTCTCTTCTTCCATGTTCCTCCAAATCTCAGTTTAAATGTCAGAGCCCTCAGTCGGGGGAAGTGGGGGGGGGGGGGTTCTTACAAATGTTGACCACTCTGTTGTGATATCTCTTTGTTTAAAGCGAAGTTCCAGCCGTTTCCGTGTTTATTAAAAGTCAGCAGCTACAAAAAGTGTAGCTGCTGACTTTTAACAAACACTCACCTGTCCTAGGATCCAGTGATGTGGCCTCCTGAAGCCTCCGTTCTCTCCCTCGCCTCTCCCCGGTGCCCTGGTGCCGGCATCATTAGTGTGGGCACCTGGCTGTGAGAGCTTGCAGCTTCACAGTCGGGTACCCACTGCGCATGCGTGAGCAGCGCTGCACATCCTGAATGGCCGGGTGATCTTCTGGGACCTGTGACGTGTCCCAGAAGATTGCAGTTAGAGCAGAACTTCCTAGGCAGTCCGAACGGAAGTGGGAGCTGGGTACCTGTCAAAACTAGGTACCTGCCCCCCCTCGCCAAAAAAAATGAAATGTGGCATGTCAGGGGGTCAGGAGTCCTTAAAGCGGAAGTTACACTTTTGGGTGGCACTCCACTTTAAGCTGCTGATCTGCACACCTGCTGTCCAAGAGATAGTGGTAGATAGGAGCTGGATACGGATTTTCACAGGTCATCAAAATGTAAACAAAGTCATTACTTGAGCCCTATTGGCCTCTATTCAGCAGCTCACCGCAAAGGCAGGGGGCTGTCCTAGAGAGAACATTCAAGTTTAATAAGTCAAAGAGAGTGCCAAATGAAAAATCCTTAAGAGTCAAAATTCTTTATTGTTCAACTGATTAAAACAAGCAGCTCAAAAGCCACCAATAAGTTCTGAGTGTGGTGGTAGATCATGGACTGAAGGATCCTGAGGAGCTGGCCTGGGGTTTCTGGTAGAGCTCAGATTTTCCACCAAAAAAAAAAAAGAGGGAGGCAGGAGAGCCCTCACTGTATAGTGTAATAGATTAATTAGAAAACAAGAAATCCGTGCTTCAACAATAAAAGGCAAAAAGGTCAAAATGGACTTACAATTACTATCTCCATGCAGGGTCAGTGTGGCGGCTCTCTATGCCTTGGCATTCCCATCCTGGGTGCTCTTTGAGGGTTCTCAGGTGGGTGAATGAAGTGGTAGAAAGATTCAGCGCAAAAAGAACCCTTAGGTAGTTCTATTGGCAGAAGCGCCCGATGTGATTGTTCAAAGGATAGGCATGAGTCGTCTGCTTTAGTAAAACATCCAATTACTTTATTTCACCAAATATAATGCGTTTTGTGGCTTTAAATTGCAACTTCCTCAGTTCAAGGTGATACAATTGGTGTCTGCGGGTAAAAAAGTTGTCATAGGGTACAATAGGTATTTAACATAACTCAAAAGCACAGTCTAAAAAAAAAAAACAGTCAAATAAATGTAAAACATATAAAAAGCAACCAAATATGAGAAGTGTGCAAATAAAGCCACCAATGCATTTTGGGGGGCCCAATGAAAAGGGATTGTGTGACCCCCCAAACCACATTTGTGGCTTTTGCCCTGGTTGTGGTACCCAGTAGAACAATAATGACTTTGGACTCCCAAGGATTTCTCATTTGGCTCTCACTTTGACTTATTACACTTGGATTTCTCAACTCGGGTGAATGTTCTTTCCTGGAGAGTTCCCTGCCTTTCTGGTGACCTGCCGAATAAAGGCCCATTGGGCTCAAGTAATGACTTTGTCCACATTTTGACGACCTGTGAAAATCTTTATCCAGCTCCCCTCTACTACTGAAACAAGTAAAAGGATTGAGCCGGCAACTCTGTAGTCCATATAGCGATTTTAATAGTTGGTGACAAAAAGTGCCAAGCAAAACCACTGACGCGTTTCGACAACAGCCTTAGTCAATACATCCCCTCTACTTCTACCGCATGGCCAGCAGGTGTGCAGATCAGCATCTTAAACACAAAGAGATCACAATAGCATTCCAGAGGTTTGCACCTTCCCCTTGGTGCTCTCTTTGAACTTTTGCACATCTTCTGTGGCCTGTATAAGGGGCTCCCATTCCGCCTGCTGGATTCTTTTAATTTCTTTCATATTATGGAGATTGTAACAGAAGGAGATGAAACACAAAGGGGTACAGGAGGACCTAAAACTCCTATTGGACAGCAACACAATCAGAAATTATGGCAGGGAGATCTCTGTCTTGGAACATTTTAAATATGAGAAGCTGCATGAGTTGTATCTACAATGTTACTGTTGGGTGTACCGAAAACTGATTTTATGTGTCTTCCTATTTAGATGGAAGCGAAGGTGGTATTAGCCAAGCTCCTGCAGAGATTCGAGTTTGAGTTGGTGGAAGGACAAAGCTTTGAGATATACGACACAGGCTCTCTAAGGCCCATGGGAGGGGCAATATGTAGACTGAGGCCCCGAACAATCTCTGGAACCACAAAGAAATAGAGTTTTAATGTATATTGTTTCATGTAGAGACTATGTCAAATAACTGTCTAAAATAAGAAGACTATGTAAAATTCTATATATTAATGAGTTTACAAACAAAAAAAAAAAATGTAATTGTAAAGGGTCAGCTTACTTTTACCAGAAAACTGCTTATGCGTGTAAGGGATGCCTGTAGGTTGAAATAAACTGTGTAGCTTTCACCAAAGTTAAATAATGTCCTAACCATAGGAGTAGGCCATTTATGTACTTCTGAAAGCCTGGCCAAAACACTCCCAGAGATGGCATGATCCTGTCCTGCCTTGTTGCTAGGACGTTGCTAAGACACTCCCAGCTAAATCAAACTCCTTTGCATGCACTCTTTCTCCCCAGTTGCTGTAGCTTTGAGATTAGTAATGCTATGACAGAGGAGACAGTATGACAGAGCTTTGAGCTTAGTGATGCTATGATAGAGGAGATAGTGGACCACACATCTGCCAGGGTTTGAGAGCTCACTCCTGTGATGGCTGGAGTGAGCAGTAGCACCTGGCAGTGAACCTTAGCAATGTCCTAGCAACAAGGCAGGATGGGATGATGCCACCTGTGGGAGTTTTTCAACCAGGCTACAGGAGGTACGTTCAGGGCTGGTGCAAGGATTTTTGACACCCTAGGCAAAACTTCATTTTGCCATCCTACCCCTGACTCCACCCCATTTTTCCCTGCCCATGTATACCCCACCTTTTTAAATGAAGCGCTCATCAAATGCAGCCTCGCCAGCGCCCATCAAATGCAGCCTCACCAGCGCCCATCAAATGCAGCCTACCAGGGACCATAAATTAATGTTTGCTTGCTTCTATTCATTCAAGAGTCGGGACACAGTCCTCCGCCTCCTAATGCTGAGACACAGTTGCTTGTTGCAGAGAGAAAAGAGTAGGAACACCAGTGGCTGGACGCCCTTGACAGAATTGCGCCCTAGGCGGCTGCCTAGTTTGCCTAGTGGTAGCACCGGCCCTGGGTACGTTACATAAATTGCCTACACCTATAGCAAGGGCATCATTCAACTTCAGTCAAAGCTGCAGTTTGTTTTTATCTACCCCCACCCCTTACCTGCTTAGGCAGATTTGTGGTAAAATGGAACTAACTCTTTAAACTAAAGATGCATAGAGATCTATGTATTTTTGAATGTATTTGTTGAAAAGCAGAGCATCTGTGTGTAATTTTTGTTTTGTATTCCTTCCCTTTGTACTTTTAGGCATTGTGCCTTGACAGTTTTTTTTTTCTAATTGCTGCATTTTTAGTAACAATTAAAAAAAAAAAATGACTGAAGAAAAAAAAACATTTACTGTTGTAGTAATGTTTACAAATCTGCATTACTGTTTGCTTTTTAAATATGTCTTCAAGTTCAGCGTTATTATTATCCCGAGTAATACATTTGGAGCTCAGTGGTGGACAAAATCTCTAAAGGGTCCTGCGGATGAACTATTCTTGAGCTCTTCGGACAACAACTACAGCCCAAATGCAAACACATATACAGTACACTAAATACAGCTAAAGAGTAGCCTTTGTTATACCCTAACCACTCTTATGGTTCATGATACTGGGATCAGTTGCATATCATGTATTCTCTAGCAGTAATGCCTTTCTGACACTAGGGGAACACCGCTTTAAGGAGTGGCCTCCATTCAGCCCTTGTTTCGGCAGTCCGAGTGGGTGCGGAAACTCCCTAAAAAGTTTCCCTACAGAGTCTGCGGACTTCTTCACACTTCTAAGGCCAGAGTCCTTTAGTTCACTGGGGGGACATGCCATCAGAGTCCGAAAATAGGACACGCACCCCACCACCAGGGTCAGGAAGTTTGGATCCAGAAATGGGCAGCACAGTGGTGCAGTGGTTAGCACTCTCGCCTAGCAGTAAAAAAGGGTCGCTGGTTCGAATCCCAACCACGACACTACCTGCCTGGAGTTTGCATGTTCTCCCTGTGCCTGCGTGGGTTTCCTCCGGGTACTCCGGTTTCCTCCCACACTCCAAAGACATGCTGGTAGGTTAATTGGCTTCTGTCCAAAATTGGCCATAGTATATGAATGGGGACCTTGGATTGAGGGTAGGGACTGATGTGAGTGTGTAATGTACAGGGTTAGGGACAAGGGTCAGGGTCAGGGTTGTAGACACACACTCACTCAGGTTGAACTGGATGGACTGGTGTCTTTATTCAACCTTACTAACTATGTAACTATGTAACTATGTAACTATGAAGATTAGGAGGGCAATGGGCAAGAACCCATCGGAGGCGGACCACACAGAGGCATTACATACAGGCTGGGCGACAAGCAGGATTGAAACGGCAACAAGATGGGCATCAGAAACAGGTTTTACAGGCACCATGTCATCAGGCTGGGCAAAGGACAACAGGTCATCAGGCTGGGCAGCAAGCATAGGCACATCAAGCTGGGCAGCAGGCAGAGGCACATCAAGATGGGCAGCAGGTTCTGGGTCATCTGGCTGGGCAGCAGACACTGAAACATCAGGCAGGGCAACGAGCACCCTATCAGCAGACTGGGTAACGATACCGGCTCAACAGGCTGGGTAACGGCATTGGCCCAGAAGGCTGGGTAACGGGGACCGGCCCAGTGAGCTGGGTAACGGGCACCGGCTCAGCAAGCCGGATGTCGGATGGAGTGGAGGCAGGATTGGATACTGGTATGATGGTATGGGTTGGGAAAAACTTCTGCTTCTTATTGATTTTAGCCACTGAAGATTTGTATGCGAATACAGGGCTGTAGGTAGTGGATGCAGCTGGTAGAAGGGAAGAGTGGAAGGATGGTAAGACACAGGGAGCAGATTTTGAAGGGAGATTTAGTGGAGCTGATGGAGGCAGCCAAGAAGAAGCAGAAGGGTTAAAGGCAGGGTAGATGCAGCAGGAGGAAACAGGGTACTGGTACTTCATTGGTAGAAGGGTGTATTGGGCGGCAACTGTGGTTGTTGGGGGGTAAAGGAGAGGAAGACATCCCAGCAGACTGGTATCTAGCCACAGAAATGAGTGGTTGGGAGCTGACAGAGACTGAGTGCAACAAACTTGACCAGGCCTGTAACAGTGATTGCACAAAATGAGGTTTGCACATCGCTCGTCTGACCAGAGACTGCACTGACTTAATACATTCTGCAAGCACCTGTTGAGGACAAGCTGAATATTGTTCAAAGAAAAAGGCTGAGTCATCTTCCAATAGCCAAACCAAAGACACTACCTGAGCTGCACTAAAAGCTGGTTTATAATCATCACCTCCTCTAGACTGGCATCGGACAGGGCCAACTCAGTACAGATACACGGAACTGGGTCCAGGACACAGCAGGAACAAAAGCAGGAACAGGGCTAGCAGAGGGAATTCTGAAGCATTTGAGCTTTGGTTCGGGGCGGGTTTATATAGACCAGCAGACCCCCAACAGGTGTGCTTGATAGCTGGTTGGTAATCCAGGCAGGGAGACACCTGCTGGTGGTCTCCAGAATTACATCCTTTGGTGCTGAGCATAACAGTACCACCAGCAGGTGAAACCAGTAATGACACCGTTCCCGACACAAGGTCTCCGGCCTTGTCAAGTCTAATGAGGACCTCCAAGGCCAAAGATAGCTGACATCCTTCAATATGTAGTGGGTTGTGAGGCATAGCGGGTGCAAAAGATGGTGAAAGCCATTGGGGGCCAGACACTTCTTGGATGTAAAAGAGGTTTTACTTCTTTTTACAGTCCTTTTTGTATTTTTGAGGGGAAAGAGGGTTAGGGCCAGGACACTCTTAAGTAGTTATAGATTCAATTAGCAGACTCCGAGACTTCAATAGGAGGACAGCTATGCAGGGAAAGGCCCCAGCAAGGAGCCACTTCTGCACATGCAGGAATGCTGTCTCCTATGGCAACAGTCCTTTAACAGTTCCTAACTCAAACGTAACAGTCCTTCAAGCTCCACTACAACTGCCTCTTGTAGTTCTTGAACACTTGAGCTCCCGGTCTCTCAGTAGACCCTCTGATTCACTGACTAAATCCCTTGAGCTCCTCCAAGGTTGGCGGTGGTATCTTCCTCAAGCGTCACCCATGCTTCCCTGCTGGGTCCCTTGCTTGGCACTACAGATACTTCTCAAGCTTCACCCCTGCTAACCGGTGAGGTCCCTGGCTTGACTCACAAGGCTGCCTTGCAAGTGTCTCCTCCGCAGGTTGGGTCCCTGACTTGATCACCGCCTCAAGTTCCCCGATTTTCCACCATGCCTATTCGGTGAGAATATGGTTCCGGTACTTTCTTCAGTTACTCACTGTGGTCCCTGGTAAAGGTGGTTGGACAGCTTCCCTTCTACCTCCGACCACTGACAGGTTCTCCGGCCGACTGAACCGTCACTTTTGGTTGGACTGCAAAGCCGCAGTCCCAACCGTGTGCTGTCCTCTTACTTCTGGATAGGCCCTCACACAGCCTGGCAGCTAGAGGCCCTCAGGATAGGCCCAATCTCCGGTCTTGCAGTCCGGGGTGTACAACACACATCCACCCAGACAGCCGTCCAGGTGGCACAGAACAGCGATTACCTGATCTCACCCGAATATATAAGTTCTCCCAGCAGGCCAACGGATTCAGGAAAACCCCTGCCCATTGGCTGAGATACCCCATAACCTGACCTTGGGTTGCCCTCTCATATCTAGTACCACCAAGTTCTCGGCCACCTAGTGGTAGAAGAGAAAAGTGCAACAAGGCCAAACTTGGGAGAAATCAAAAGATCTCTATCAATTGACCAAGATGACTACTCTTGGCAAGTACATTTGTGAGGAGCTCCCTGACTAAACCCCAGGGTGCTACATGAGGGGCATTTTTTCAATTGTCCACCCATGTATGGGAGCATTCTTCCCAGTGCCCCCTTTAAAATTGAGACCTGAAAAATATTTCAGAGATTCCCATGGAGTAGAAAGGTTGATAAAGTTTGCATTTATTACCGTAGATGCTGGCAAGCTACTGATGGGTTGCCAAGCATGAGTATATACAATGTATGTAGTTATATGATGGTTGGCATACTTTCTTACCTATATGCATTATTTGTTGAAAGGATGCTCCTTACAATATTGGTCAATGGAAAGAATGCTCCTTACATTGGTGGTCAATGGAAAGAATGCCCCTTACATTGGTGGTCAGTCGAAAGAATGTTTTTTACATTGGTGGCCTCACCTTTGGGTTCATAGTAGCACTTGTTAATGCTATGCTGGCTGCTAAAAATAATAGAACATAGGGCTGTCAATTATTACACAACAAACTTGATTCACCTGGATTTGCACAACCTCGTTCAGAATGAGGCCTTTTCAATAATACAGGGTCAGCGCATTATGAAAAACTTGTATAACTCTGCATTGTATATTTTTAACCCATATGCTGCCTGCAAGGTTTTAACTCCAACAAAAGGCAGATGATAACAGCTGTGCAAATGTTGGCAAAAGCAACTATACACAATGCAGAGAACTTACCAAAAAATATGAACAGAAAAATAATATGTGTGGCGTGGGGACTCATAGCAGCCAATCGAAAAGCAAAACAAAAGCAAAACTGTGTCTAACTCAGTGGTTCTCAACCCTCCTAGTGCCATGACCCCTTGATAAAATTTCCCAAGTTGCAGGGACCCCCTAACAGTAAAAATATTTTCGTAGCGTGGGCTGTCAGCACCTAAGGCAAGACAAGTAATTTGCGCCTCTAACCCACAGACGTTTAGCGCTCCCTGAGTCCCTTCCACTCGTACAGAATTAAAATCCCTTATGGTACATTTTTGGATGTATCACTCTTTCTCTTTGTTCTCTTATCTTTCTATTTTATCTCTCTCTATCCTAATTTCTTGTTTTCCTTCCCCACCCCTCTCTCTAGCCATCTTTCTTGTTCTTTCTCTTATTCTTTCTCTCCCTTTTTCTTTGTTCCTCCCCCTCTTTTCCGCTCCCTTTCATGTATTCTCTATTTTTAGAGTGGCAGTGCTGGGGGGAGTTCTGATCAGCCAACTTAGGTGCTCTTGATCAAGGTCATCTGCTGATCTAAAAACTGTAGTGGGGACTTTTAATGGCAACTATAATCACAGGTAGTGTTACTCACCGTGTCTCCGGCTTCACTGTGTCTCCGACTTTGTGGTGTCTCATAGCAGTGACACCTATGCCGAAATCAGGAGCTGGGGTCTCCTCCAGCCCCTCCTACTTCACATTCCTCACCAGTCAGCTGACCTCTAGTCTCTGCCTCCAGCCGTGCTGTGAACTGAATGGGCGGCTGTGAAGAGGCTGAGTGGGCGGGCGTGGGCTCCAGGGACAGCCTTGCTGGGTAGTTGCAAAAAGGTTGGGAGAGCGGTGCAGGATTCAGGAACAACCCAGGATTCGGTGACCCCTGACAAATCCTCATTCGACCCCCAGGTTGAGAACCACTGGTCTAACTGATTAAAACAAGTGAGCCGGAGTTTGGCTTCCAATTGTTAGTGTATTTAAATCTGCATCAGTGGCGGCCTGTCCATGCAGGGGCTCCGCCCCCCTAATCCATGCGCCCAACTCCTAATCTACCTGTAGGGCACCAGACGCATGGCTTGCAATGGGATTTTTTTTTTCGTGAAGCACATGATTAGAGCCTGAGCTCACTTGTGTGACCATAGCAAATTATTATTCGCTATTGTCTTCCTGATTCTCCTCCCGGCCAATCAGGAAACCCCAATTGGCCATTGAGTCTTGTCGCCCCCCCCCCCCCAAAAAAAAATATTGAGCACCAGCCGCTACTGATCTGCGTGTACATTTAACATTAGTCCCCCCCCTCCCCCCAAGGCAATGCTGCTGTCCAAAGGTGCCCCCTGTGCTCCTTCATCCAGAGTGGGGGCACTCTAATACAGGAAGTGTGTTACTGGCCAGATCACCAGGTGAAAACAGAGGGGGAAAAAGCCAAAGAAAAGGTTTGATTTTGGTTTTAATACCAATGAAGCTCCAGTTAGAAATGCTATTCGTTAGGGTTGGTTGCATCTGGTGGAATTGTCTGTGCAGAAAAAATCTGTAATCAAGAGAGCAGAGTCTTATACAGTGTGTCATGGAACAAAACATTTTAATATCAAGAGTGGACCAATGCAGTACAGCGTCATTACATGGTACAGGGTGATGTGATTGGTTCCATGTGATCACTGGTGGTGACCAATCACAGATCACACACAGTAGTAAACAATGATGTCATGAATGGATTCCATTCACAGCTACTGTTTACTATGTGCCGTGTCATCACACAGCGATCACGTGGCATCTGGGCCGCACACAGTGGCCGAATACCAAGCAACACAATCTGCTGTGTCCGGTGGTTGTATATTGCACCGCTGTGCGCCCCAGGGGTGTGCGCAGTGCACATGTGCACCCTGACGTACAGGTATATTGCGGTGCCTGGGGGAGCCGCCCACCAGCAGTAAATGCTGGCAGTTGGAAAATGGTTAGTCCTCATCAGATGTGGTCAACTCCACCCCATACAGTATTCCTCTCTTCAAAGGGGACAACATTCACCCATTAAAGAGACACTAAATAGTATCCTTGTTTCTATAAAATAATATATACACATCCACTACTTCATGGGCTTGTAATCTATTTTCTTATTCCATTTTTTCTTATTGCAATTTTCAACTTTTGTGTAACTTTTGTGTAACAAACTCAGTGAGCTCCTGAACCTCTCCTTTTCCCCTCACTTCTGTTTGTTTGGAACCAGCAGTGCATGTTAGTTGCATACCTCCCAACTTTTTGAGATGGGAATGAGGGACACCTATCAGCAAAAGTATGCAGACATAGGACACACCCCCTGCCACGCCCCCTTATCCGCATGCCAACCAGCCGAAGCAGTTATACTGTGGAAACATGGCTCGGCTGTGCAAATCGCTGTCATGGTACGTCGATACCATAGACGGCCACTAGGGGCGCACGCCGATGCGAGTGATCGATCGTGATCGCTTGGGGCACACGGAGAACCGGGATCTGTGTGTGTAAACACACAATTTCCGGTTCTCTGAGGGGAGAACAGACAGATCGTCTGTTCATGCAGAGTATGAACAGACGATCTGTTATCTTCCCTGCACAGCCCCATCCCCCCTTCAGTTAGAACACACAATAGGACACACTTAACCCCTTCACTGACCCCTAGTGGTTAACCCCTTCACTGCCAGTGACATTTTTACAGTAATCAATGCAATTTTATAGCACTGATCGCTGTAAAAATGACAGTGGTCCCAAAAATGTGTCAAAATTGTCTCTGACGTGTCTGCCATAATGTCGCAGTCCTGATAAAAATCGTAGATCGCTGCCATTACTAGTAAAAAAAAAAAATTAATAAAAAAAAGTCATAAAACTATCCCCTATTTTGTAGATGCTATAACTTTTGCGCAAACCAATCAGTATACGCTTATTGCAATTTTTTTTACCAAAAATAAGTAGACAAATACATATTGGCCTAAACTGAGGAAAAAATAGTTTTTTTATATATTTTTGGGGGATGTTTATTATAGCAAAAAGTAAAAAATATTGTTTTTTTTTTTCAAAATTGTCGCTCATTTTTTGTTTATAGCGCAAAAAATAAAAACCGCAGAGGTGATCAAATACCACCAAAAGAAAGCTCTATTTGTGGGAAAAAAAGGACCCCAATTTTGTTTGGGTACAACGTCGCACGACCGCGCAATTGTCAGTTAAATCAATGCAGTGCCGAATCGCAAAAAGTGCTCGTTTCTTTGGGCAGCCAAATGGTCCGGGGCCGAAGTGGTTATAGGAGAATTGTACAAAAAAACAAGATGGGTAAACCCACAAGTGCTTTTTTTTACCACTACTATTCCTTTATATTGGCTTTTGGAATTTACAAATGCAGCCATTTAGTGCATTTTATATACAACTATATAGATCAGACCAAAATGAGGAGGAATGAGGGACAGAGGGACAGAGGGACATTGCTCCAAATCAGGGACAGTCCCTCCAAATCAGGGACAGTTGGGAGCTATGTAGTTGCTGTCATGTACATTGCTCTATGCACATTACAAATCCCATAGTCCATCTCAGGAGCGAGCAAGAGAGAGCGGCTACATACAGTGGGACCTCGGAGATCGAACGTAGCCCCCCTCTAACAGGGAGTCAGATCACAGCAGCAAAAAAAAAAAAAATAATAATTTGGAGGAGGCTGAGAGTAACAAAAGGGACTTTTTTTGAGTTAAGAATAGTTAATAGAATATCATTTTTTTTTTAATCCAGAGTTTATTGTCCCTTTAAATCCTGTATCATGCTGAGGAGCTATAAAATGCAGTCATTCAGGTTTCTCATATTGCACCACCATGCACTGCACAGCCCTCGTATTATTGTAGAGGCCCCAGTCTGAGGGAGGTTGGACCAATCCAGGAAATCGAGTTTGTTGTTGGCCTTTGTCCTATTTTCAGCAGCCGGCTTGGAATTGAGAAGAGTTGTTGTCAGCCAAAAGGCTTCTGCAGCTTCTCGGTGACAATGTGGGCTCTTGTTTTCTGGATTTTTGCTCTTCTGCTATCCCTGGCCTCTGTGTCTTTTATCCTATTCTGCGGATATATCTTCTACATACACAGGAAATATGACCACATTCCTGGACCCCCCAGAGACAGGTAAGTGAAAACTTATTTTAACATAGTTAAAGCGGAGCTCCACCCCCCTCTCCTGTGCCACATTTGGCACCTTTCGGAGGGGAGGGGATGAACGGATACCTGGTTTTGACAAGTATCCACTACCAGTTCCGGTCTTCCGGGTGATTTCACCGCGGCAAGATCACCCGGAAGTAGGGTTGCCACCTCATCCCTTTAAGCCCCCGGGCCCCCCCATATGAATTACACAGGTTCTGAGGCTAATTTAATGCAGATAAGACACCAAGTCAGTTTAATCACCACCTTAATTAGCCACAGAATCTGTGTAATTAAAATGTGTTTGGTTTTAAAGGGATGAGGTGGCAACTCTACCTGGAAGTTTGGTCCCCCTTCCCTCACCGCCAGGCCATTCACAAAGTGACTGCGGTACCCTACAGCGCGCACTTCACGCATGAGCAGTAGGGTAGTAGGGTACCAGTTGTGAAGCCACAAGGCTTCACAGCCAGTACAGGGTCCATTGAAAAAAATTGGATTTGGCTTTTTGAGAGTTTTAGAGCTACAAGCTTCAAGCATAAAATCACTCAGGTGTGAACGGGGCCTAAGGCTGGGTTCACATATTGCGAATTGGATGTGGGTTTCCCCGCATCCAATTGACCGGCTCTCTATGGAGCCGGGTCACACATCTCTGCAGTGGCTCCGGTGCGAAATGCACAGGAGTCCGGTGCGTCTTTTGGTCCCTTTTAGGTCCAAATTCAGCCAAAAATTTGTGCTGAAATCGGACCTGAAACAGTGAATGGAGAAGCACCGGACTCCGGATGTGAGCTGGAGCGTGCTGCGGTGTAAACCAAGCCTATATGTCCTTCAGATAAGTTAACCACTTCCGGACCACCGCACGCCGATATATGTCCTGACTTTGAAGAGGAATATCGTTGTTATGGCAGCAGCTAGCTGCCATAACCCCGGTATCCCCTTCTTCAGCCGGCGGTCCACTTTCAGATAAAAGTGGTCTCTGCGGCGGATTCGCCGCAAGATCACTTCTATTGGCGGCAAGAGAGGGCCCCCCTTTCCTGCCACGCTCCGCCGCCCTCCGCCGCTTACCAGAGCCGTCAGCAGCGGCGGAGACAAACGGATGTTGTGTCTTTCTTGGCATGGAGACGAGTGGGGGGAAGATGGCCCCTATCCGTCTCCATACCATTGCAGGGCGGAAGCGACGTCAAAACGGCACTTCCTCCCATAACTCTTAAAGGGCCATTTTTTTTTTTTTTTAAATGGCAATTTTTTTTTTTTTATTGCATTTTAGTGTAAATATGAGATCTGAGGTCTTTTTGACCCCAGATCTCATATTTAAGAGATCCTGTAATGCTTTTTTTCTATTACAAGGGATGTTTACATTCCTTGTAATAGGAATAAAAGTGATAGAATTTTTAAAAAAAAAGAACAGTGTAAAAATAAAAAAATAAAAGGTAACATAAATAAGAAAAAAAATTTTTTTTAAAAGCGCCCCGTACCACCGAGCTCGCGTGCAGAAGCGAACTCATACGTGAGTAGTGCCCACATATGAAAACGGTGTTCAAACTACACATGTGAGGTATCGTCCCTATCGCTAGAGTGAAAGCAATAATCCTAGCCCTAAACCTGCTCTGTAACTCAAAACATGCAACCTGTAGAATTTCTGAAATGTTGCCTATGGAGATTTTTAAGGGTAAAAGTTTGTCGCCATTCCACGAGCGGGTGCAATTTTGAAGCGTGACATGTTGGGTATCAATTTATTCGGTGTAACATTATCTTTCATAATATAAAAAAACTTAGGCTAACTTTACTGTTGTCTTATTTTTTAATTCAAAAAAGTGTATTTTTTCCAAAAAAAGTGCGCTTGTAAGATCCGCTGCGCAAATACGGTGTGACAGAAAGTATTGCAACGACCGCCATTTTATTCTCTAGGGTGTTATAAAAAAAATTTATGATGTTTGGGGGTTCTAAGTAATTTTCTAGCAAAAAAAAAAACAGTTTTTAACTTGTAAACAACAAATCTCAAAAAGAGGCCCGGTCCTTAAGTGGTTAAACACTGCAATTATAACTAAAAATATGTGCGTACAAATAACACACTCTGCTGTATCATTCATAGGAAATTATTTTCACTTTTAGCTTTCTCTTTGGACATTCTCCCACAACATTGAAGCACATGAAGA
Organism: Aquarana catesbeiana; assembly: GCF_042186555.1. NCBI lineage: Eukaryota > Metazoa > Chordata > Amphibia > Anura > Ranidae > Aquarana > Aquarana catesbeiana. The sequence continues at coordinate 44,937,373 of NC_133336.1, forward strand.
AAAATGAGCTTGTGTATGACTTGTTTTTTGAGTGGTAAGTTGTGCAATTATTTATCTTACGTTATACTGGGGAGGCGTGACATATGGAAAAAAAAATAGCCAAATTCAACAGATTTATTTGAGATTATGAAAAAAGTGATTGCATTTGCCATCTTGCTAATATGGATATAATAAAGCAGCCTTTTTTGGTTCCCCCGGGATGCCATGAACACATGATGCGGTCTGCCCTGAATCAGTATAATGCGCTGCCATGGTGTGGGCCAGCCACAGGCACCATAACAATCAATGAAGTTCTAGAGCTGGAACACACAATGTCCCCCCCGCACAATGGCAATACATGGTGCTGATCCAGGAGCACTGGAACAGCCAGGAGGCTGAGCAGCACGCGGAACGGAGGAGCCCTGCATCCAGAGTCCACGGGGAGCCAGGCACGGAGTGACAGCCCAGCCGACGACGGTGACAGCAGATGATGATGGCAGGCCGCAGTGATGGAGGCAGCAGAGGGGGATGATGATGGCAGAGGAGGATGGATGGAGGCAGGGGGGATGAAGTTGGCAGAGGAGGGTGGATAGAGGCGAGGGGGGTGAAGGTGGCAGAGGGAGATAGATGGAGGCAGGGGGGGGATGAAGGTGGCAGAGGAGGATGGATGGAGGCGGGGGGGGAAAGAGGGTGGCAGAGGGTAATTGACAAGGCAGGGGGGATGAAGGTGGCAGAGGGGGGTGATGGTGGCAGAGGGGGATGGATGGGGGCGGGGGGGATGATGGTGGCAGAGGGGGATGATGGTGGCAGAGGGAGATCAGCTAAAAGTAGTTGGATCTGTATGTGTGTTATAATTGATTGAAATTAGTCGATTAATCGATTTAACCACTTCCCGCCCGCCCTATAGCAGATTGACGTCCAGCTAGTGGTTCCGTTATCCTAAATGGGCGTCATATGACGTCCAGCAGGATAACATGCCGCCGTGCGCCCGCGGGGGCGCGCATCGCGGCGACTGGTGGATCGTTGTGTCAGCCTGACACACCGCTCCACCGATCTTGGTAAAGAGCCTCTGGCGGAGGCTCTTTACCACATGATCAGCCGTGTCCAATCACGGCTGATCACGATGTCAATAGGAAGAGCCGTTGATCGGCTTTTCCTCACTCACGTCTGACAGACGCAAGTAGAGGAGAGCCGATCAGCGGTTCTCCTGACAGGGGGGGTCTGCGCTGATTGTTTATTAGCGCAGCCCCCCCTTGGATCACCACACTGGACCACCAGGGATCGCCACTAGGACCACCAGGGAAGGGGCAACATGTAGATGGCCAGGTATGTACCCCATGGCCATCCACATGTGCCCAATGTGCCCAATCTGTGCCAATCAGTGCCCACAAATGGGCACTGATTGGCACCATTATGTTTTAGTTATGCCCAGCAATGCCACCAATAAATTTTATCAGTGCCACCAATCAGTGTCATCAGTGCCACCTGTCATTGCCCATCGGTGCCACCTGTCAGTGCCCATCAGTGCCCATCAGTGCCCATCAGTGCCCACTTATCAGTGCCCATCAGTGGCACCTATCAGTGCCACCCATAAGTAGCCATCAGTGCCACCCATATGTACCAATCAATGCCACCTACGAGTGCCCATCAGTGCCGCCTATGAGTGCCCATCGGAGCCACCTATGAGTGCCCATCAGTGCCGCTTACCAGTACCACCTATCAGTGCCCATCAGTCCCACCTATCAGTGCCCATCAGTGCCCATTATCAGTGCCCATCAGTGCCACCTCATCAGTGCCACCTCATTGGTGCCACCTCATCGTTGCTCATCAGTGCTCGTCAGTGCAGCCATATCAGTGCCCGTCATTGAAGAAGAAAACGTACTTATTTACAAAAAATTTTAACAGAAACAAAGAAAAACTTGTTTTTTTTTTTTCATTTTTGGTATTTTTTTATTTGTTGCGCAAAAAATAAAAACCGCAGAGGTGATCAAATACCACCAAAAGAAAGCTCTATTTGTGGGAACAAAATGATAAAAAATTAGTTTGGGTACAGAGTAGCATGACCGCGCAATTGTCATTCAAATTGTGACAGCGCTGAAAGCTGAAAATTGGTCTGGGCGGGAAGGTGTCTAAGTGCCTGGTATTGAAGTGGTTAAAAAAAAAACGAACACGAAAATTTTAATCAGTAACAGCCCTAATTAAAGGCATTTCTTTCTTTCTTCCTTTTTTTTTTTAAGTCTGTTTTATTAAATTTTTAGGAAAGGACAGGTTCCAAGTGGCTTCACTTGCACAGGGGTACGTCACATATAGATACACAGACAAAACACAAAGTAACAAAAAGCTTGTGTAATTAGAGGATATAAATGTTAGAAGTAAGAATTAGATTAGAGGTGAACAACTTCCCTACTATCCCAATAGTCAAACGTCAAACAATTTAGAGAGTACATTTCATTGTTGAGGCATCCTCAAGCCATCTCACCCAAACTTTAGTAAACATCTTTAGACATCCCCTGTTATAGAGTATGTATTGTATGTTGATATAATGGTAAATTTGAGCTCACTAATTGCCTTCAAACTTGCATAGAAAGAGTTGACCTTTCCAGCTTCAATAAAGGCACTTAAATGATGTAACACTAAGGGGGTTATTTACAGCTTTAGGCAAATCCACTTTGCACTACAAGTGCAAACTACAAGTGCAAAGTGCACTTGAAATTGCACTGAAAGTACACTTGGAAGTTCAGTCGCTGTAAATCTGAGGGGTAGATATGAAATGAGGGGAAGCTCTGCTTGTTTTATTATCCAATCATGTACAAGCTAAAATGCTGTTTTTATATTTTCCTTGCATGTTCCCCTCGGATCTACAGCGACTGTACTTCCAAGTGCACTTTCAGTGCAATTTCAAGTGCACTTTGCACTTGTAGTGCAAAGTGGATTTGCCTTTAGTAAATAACCCCCTATGTGCCTTTTATATTTGCTAATTTTTTTTGAGATTATCAAGAGGTTTTGAGTAGGAAGTATTAAAATTTAAGAACAAATTTTTGAAAAATAAAAAAGCAATGGTGACCTGAATTTGCATTAGGCTGGGTTCACACTGCTCTGCCTATTGTCTACAGTGCCTTGAAAATGTATTCCTACCCCTTGAAATTTTCCATGTCATGTTACAACCAAAAACGTAAATGTATTTTATTGGGATCTTATGTGATAGACCAACACAAAGTGGCACATAATTTTGAAGTGGAAGGAAAATGATAATGGTTTTCCAGTTTTTTTACAAATAAATATCTGAAAAGTGCAGTGTGCATTTGTATTCAGCCCCCTTTACTCTGATACAAAATCTAGTGGACTCAATTGCATTCAGAAGTTGCCTAATTAGTAAATAGAGTCCACCTGTGTGTAATTTAATGTCAGTATAAATACAGCTGTTACCTGAAACCCTCAGAGGTTTGTTAGAGAACCTTAGTGAACAAACAGCATCATGAAGGCCAAGGAAAACACCAGACAGATTGGGGATAAAGTTGTGGAGAAGTTTAAAGCTGGGTTAGGCTATAAAAAAATATTCCAAGCTTTGAACATCAGAGCACTGTTCAATCCATCTTTAAAAATGGAAAGAGTATGGCACAACTGCAAACCTACACCTAAACTGACCGGCCGGGCAAGTTGAGCATTCATCAGAGAAGCAGCCAAGAGGTCCATGGTAACTCTGGAGGAGCTGCAGAAATCCACAGCTCAGGTGAGAGAATCTGTCCATAGGACAACTGCTAATTGTGCACTCCACAAATCTGGCCTTTATGGAAGAGTGGCAAGAAGTCATTGTTGAAAGAAAGCCATAAGATGTCCCGTTTGCAGTTTGCAAGAAGCCATGTAGGGGATACAGCAAACATGTGAAAGAAGGTGCTCTGGTCAGATGAGATCAAAATGCAACTTGTTGGCCTAAAAGCAAAACGCTATGAACACACCATCCCCACTGTGAAACATGGTGGTGGCAGCATCATGTTGTGGAGATGCTTTTCTTCAGCAGGGACAGGGAAGCTGGTCAGAGTTAATGGGAAGATGGATGGAGCCAAATACAGGGCAATCTTAGAAGAAAACCTTTTAGAGTCTGCAAAAGACTTGAGACTGGGGCAGAGGTTCACCTTCCAGCAGGGCAATGACCCTAAACATACAGCCAGAGCTACAATGGAATTATTTAGATCAAAGCATATGCATGTGTTAGAATGGCCCAGTCAAAGTCCAGACCTAAATCCAATTGAGAATCTGTGGCAAGACTTGAAAATTTCTGTTCACAGATGCTCTCCATACAATCTGACAGAGCTTGAGCTATTTTGCAAAGAAGAATGGTCAAAAATGTCACTCTCTAGATGTGTAAAGCTGGTAGATTCATACCAAAAAAAGACTTGCAGGTGGTTCTACAAAGTATTGACTCAGGGGGGCTGAATACAAATGCAAGCTACACTTTTCAGGTCTTTATTTGTAAAAAAAAATGAAAGCCATTTATCATTTTCCTTCCACTTCACAATTATGTGCCACTTTGTGTTGGTCTATCACAGTGTTTCTCAACTCAAGCCCTCAAGGCGCCCCAACAGGTCATGTTTTCAGGATTTCCCTCAGATGAAACGGCTGTGGTAATTACTTAGGAAGTGAAACTGATCAAATCACCTGTGCAAAATAATGGAAATCCTGAACACATGACCTGTTGGGGCGCCTTGAGGGCTGGAGTTGAGAAACACTGGTCTATCACATAAAATCCCAATAAAATACATTTACATTTCTGGTTGTAACATGACAAAATGTGAACAATTTCAAAGGGGTATGAATACTTTTTCAAGGCACTGTATATCTGTCATTTTGCATGCATGCATATGATCATGGACTATATGGACTGGTCAGCATACTTTTGGGCAGCACCCACATATTAGAGAGATTTTCTCATACTCCTATGTAATAGTCTATAGGTCCTTCACATTGAGTTTATTTCCATCTGCAGATGGTTGGTCAAGCACTGAGGATCTACTGTGTTGTCTACTTTTATTTCATAGACCTATGCTAGTGGACACCCTCTTGCTGGGACACTGGCTAAGTCCCCCAGCAGTTTATAGGCCATCTGTAATTTCTGGGCTGGCCATCCTCTGGTGCTAGGTACCCTTGCTGAGGGTCTCGAGTGGAGAACCTCTTTAGTGATTACACTCTAACCGTTGTGGTGTTGTTGGCTATTCAGGTTCTATTGGGGCCCCTTTGGGAGGAGGGAGAGGGGGGTTGAAAGGCGGGGGGGGGGGTCCTGAAGAGTGTGGAGGGGTGCGGGAGTAATTGCAGGTGGGTGGTTTTGTAGGGGGTTAGGGGAGGGTCAGATTGGGTCCAGAGGGCACCAGCATAATTTTTATTTTTTGACATGTAACTTTTGCTATGACTTTATTAATAAACATATCTTTTGGATGGTAGCTTTTGTGGTGTCCTAACCTCTTTTCTGTTTTTCCTTTTTGGTACTTGTTTTTGGTGCCACCCATCCAGTCATACTGTGGATAGCACCGCCATGTAATTTAACTAGTGGAATTACCGATATCTACCATGTTTTCTGTTTGTACAATAGTGAGATTTAATCTTCCGTTGTTGAGTCAACTAATTTTGTTCAAAGCTCTTGAAACATGTTGTCCAGACCTGCTACTTAAAAAACAGTTGTAAATCTTTTTTTTCCATTAAAATAATAAATATGTAGCACCCTCTAGGTAGGTAGGTGCTAGAGGTAGGATTTTTTGTAGGACAGGCAAATTTAGAGTTGCTCAGGGTAGCAGCTGGTGACTCACAGGCAGCATCACTGAGACCTCCCTCTTCTTTCTAGAGTTTGCTGGAAAGTTCTGTAAAGAGAAGAGGAGAGGAGAGGTGGAGCTGCCTGTGGTGTTTTAGGGAGCCCTGACCAATCCCCGACCTGGATTGGCAGGGGGCAGGCCTCCATAAATATCTAGGGTCAGACCAGCTGGGGAGGAGTTGTAGGGTGGAAGAGCTGGAGTTAGAGAGTGTGGAGGCTGTCGGGCCTTTTGCCTTTTAAGTTTTATGTGTTTGTTTTATTGTTGCCTTTTGTCTTGTGTTTTCTCAAGCCTGGGCATGCCCAATAGGCTTTGTGTGTACATCTTATCCTTTTTCTAAAATTCAATAAAAATATTTTGGAAAAAAAATTAAATAATAAATATGATACTTACTTGCTCTGTCCCATGATATTGCACAGAGCAGTCCCATACCTCTTATTTGGTGGTCCCATATGTCACTGTAGATGCCTTCTTTTCTCCGAGTGCCCCCTCAGCAAGCCGTGTGCTGAGGGGGCACTTGTGCTAGTGGGCTCACAAGTAGGGTTGTGTGGATTCATAGACACACAGCATGGCTTGACCACATACCTTTCTCCTCACAGGATATGACAGCAACAGGAGCCATTGCCTCCTACTACTCTCAGTGTGTCCTGTGAGAAGAGGAAGAGAAAGCAGCACTGCTGCACACGGAACAGTGCTAGATCGCGAGAGGACTCAGATAGGGGTTTAGGGACAGGGTTGGGTGAACAGGCACTGTAAGGTTTTTTACCCTAATGCAGAATATGCATTTAGGTAAAAAAGCCTTTTGCTTTTAGAACCATTACAAATGAAATCCCAGATGACATAGGCAGTTTGCAAACACTTTCATTGGATATATGATTGTACTTGCAACAGTATTTTACTTACATCAAGACTACTTTAAAGTGATTGTAAAGTCTTGCTTTAAAAAAAAAAATAACAAACATGTTATTCTTACCTCCCCTGTTGCAGTGGTTTTGCACCGAGCAGCCAAGATCCTCCTCTTCTCGGGAACCTCTTCGGTGCTCCCAGCCCACCCCCTCTCTCTCCTGATTGGCTAACTGACTTTGATTGACAGCCACGGGAGCCAATGGCGCTATGGCTGTGCCCCAGCCAATCAGGGGGAGAGTTCTGGATGGCCGAGGGAATCGTGGACATCGCTGGATAGAGAAGGAGCTCAGGGTAAGTATTAGGGGGTGCTACACACAAAAGGTTTTTATCCTAATGCATAGAATGCATTAAGATAAAAAAAACTTTTGCCTTTACAACTTCTTTAAAGCTGGCCATAGCTGGATAGAATTTTGGAAATTCTTTGGAAAACTCCTACAAAACTTGTAGTAAAATTCTCAGAACAATTGAAAGATTTTGTTTGCTTTAACATTTGATTTTGGAAAGAATGGACTTTACTGAATGAAAACACACACTGTTAGAAATTCAGTCATTAAAGTGATTGTAAAGTCTTGTTTAAAAAATAAATAAATAATAACAAACCTGGTTTACTTACCTGCTTTGTGCAGTTGGTTTTGCACAGCTCGGCTCCTCCCCTTCTCGGGTCCCTCTTTGCTGCTCCTGGCTCCTCCCTCCCATTGAGTGCCCCCACAGTCAGCAGCTTCCTATGGGGGCACTGGAGCCAAGTCACATCTCTGTAAGTCCATTCAGACACAGAGTCCTGACCCGGCCCTGCCCCCTCTTGCCCCTGATTGGCTGACTGACTTTGATTGACAGCTGCGGGAGCCATAGCGCCGATGCTGTTTCTCAGGCAATCAGGAGGAGTGCCCTGGATGGCTTAGACATTTGTGGACATCACTGGAGAGAGATGGGGCTCAGGTACATAATTAGGGAGGTGCTGGGGAGGCTGCTACACACAAAAGGTTTTTTATCTTAATGCATGGAATGCATTAAGATAAAAAACCTTCTGCCTTTACAACTCCTTTAAAGACATTTTTACTATTCTGATCCATTACATTTTATCATCACTGCGGTCAAAAGCAAATGTCAAAATGTTCCCACTAATTAGAAAAACTTTCTTAAAACATTCTTTTCCTAAGAATTTTCATTCAAAATTTAAGTCATCTATGGCCACCTTAAGTAATGGTTGAGAGCAGTTTTAGTTTCTTAGGAGCCCAAAAGAACAGGAGTGAGACTAGCTGGCCATGCACTAGTCAAATTTTGTTTGAACGTTTAAAAGAAATTCCGAAAAATCATTGGTCAAAGCATTTGATCTTCCATCATTAAGTCATCATCAACTAATTTTGTTCAAAGGTCCTTCAAAATGTGTCCAGATCTGCTACTTGAATGGAATCCTAGACATAGAAAACTGGTTTATTTTGTGGCTAGAACATGCACATTACAATATGTATGCTTTTTCCAAAACGAAAACCACATTCACAGTTGGAATTTTGTTTGTTCAAGAACACTTTTCCATCCGTCTTCTTTCAATTTTCTTGTCACTTTTGTTAAAAAAAAAGTTGATTTGAGCTCATTAACCACTAAAAAACTAGAAGAACATTCTAAAATGAAAACTTTCTAAGAAAATTCTACTAGTATCTGACCAGCTTTGGGGACACTTGGCACACATCTTACAGTGTAGAGACCTGGATGGAAGCGGCGCTAAGGTACAAATGAACAAATGTCACTATTACTCAGTTCAGAAAAAATTGGATATCACCAGCACTTCAACAGGGACTGTTATCTTGATGAAGGGTCCTGGTATGATTTTGAAACATTGCATTGTGGCAAAAAAACTTCTTCTTGGAGCCACTCTGGAGCGCTGGTGATAGCCACACATTTCTAAAAGAATATGAAGCGTGCATAAGATAAAAAGGGTGTCACACAAAGGGTCAGGTGCCCAGCATGGAGGAGGCTCCCACCCACTACAATGCAGTGCACAGTTCTTGTTCTGAACAACACAGGACAAATAAGAGTACCTGTGTTTATACTTTTTTTTTTTTTTTTAAGTTATTTTTATTGTAATTTCAAGGTAAATATAACAACAAAACAGAGCCTATTGGGCATACCCAGGCTCGGTCATAAGAACTACACACTAATACAAAAACCTGTGTTTATACTTTTTTTACAGGGTCCAGAAATATGGCCCAGTTGTACGGTTTAATTTTTTACATAATGTGGCGATTTTAGTTGTCAGCCCAGAAGCAGTAAAGGTAAGAATATCTCCATCTCTGCACCATCTCTGACCCTTCAATGAACCAGTTGACTCATTAGAGTAAGCATAAGATAAGTCATCATTAGCTGTAGTAAATGTTGACCTGTTTAAGGTAAGGGGGTCTATCTATGCATTTGTATTCACCCAAGATTCACACATTGATCACCCAAGAGTTACACATTTTTTAAAAAAAGATGCAATCAGAAAAAAATGTTTAAATCTTAAAACAAACTTGTGTGCATCTTGGGTTAAAACATTGATAAAGAGACCCCTAAATGTTTGGATGCAATTACAGATTTTACTTCACTATATACAGTATCTCACAAAAGTGAGTACACCCCTCACATTTGTGTAAATATTTTATTATATCTTTTCATGTGACAAAACTGAAGAAATGACACTTTGCTAGAATGTAAAGTAGTGAGTGTACAGCTTGTATAACACAGTAAATTTTTGTCCCCTTAAATGACAGCCATGCAGACCAATTTGATGCAGTGTGTGGTGTATGGTCTGAGCACTGACAGGCTGACCCCCCACCCCTTCAACCACTGCAGCAATGTTGGCAGCACTCATATCTATTTCCATAGGTGTGCGCAGCCTATTACATTAGGGTGTGCACCCCAAAGCTCAAACATACACTACTCACTACTACTCACATCACTCACCATGTTCATTCAGAAAGGGAAGGGGCTGATAAATACATATTTACCAGCCCCTTCCCTCGCTCATCCTAAAACAGCCGGCAGGAGAGGAGAGGAGGAAATCCAGAAGTGCTGCAGAGGGAAGGAGTGGGGAGCCAGGGCAGTAGGGGGAATGTGTTCTGCACAGGGTGATTAGAGTGTGCCTGGGCACACCCGGCACACCCTGTGTGCACGCCTATGTCTATTTCCCAAAGACAACCTCTGGATATGACGCTGAGCACGTGCACTCAACTTTCTTTGGTTGACCATGTTGAGGCCTGTTCTGAGTGGAACCTGTCCTGTTAAACCGTTGTGTGCTCTTGGCCACCATGCTACAGCTCAGTTTTAGGGTCTCCGCAATATTCTTATAGCCTAGGCCATCTTTATGTAGAGCAACAATTCTTTTTTTCAGATCCTCAGAGAGTTCTTTGCCATGAGGTGCCATGTTGAACTTCCAGTGACCAGTATAAGACAGTGAGAGCGATAACACCAAATTTAACACACCTGCTCCCAATTTACACTTGAGAAAATGGCTAATTGGGCCAAATTTGGACATTTTCACTTAGGGGTGTATTCACTTTTGTTGCCAGCAGTTTAGACATTAATGGCTATGTGTTGAGTTATGTTGAGGGGACAGCAAATTTACACTGTTATACAAGCTTTACACTCACTACTTTACATTGTAGCAAAGTGTCATTTCTTCAGTTTTGTCACATGAAAAGATATAATAAAATATTTACAAAAATGTGAGGGGTGTACTCACTTTTGTGAGATACTATACATTATATTACCAAAAGTATTGGGACCCCTTCCTTTACATGCACATGAACTTTAATGGTGTCCTAGTCTTAGTCCGTAATGTTCAATATTGCGTTGGCCCACCCTTTGCATCTATAAACGCTTCAACTCTTCTGGGAAGGCTGTCCACGAGGTTTAGGAGTGTGTCTATGGGAATGTTTGACCATTCTTCCAGAAGCGCATTTGTGAGGTCAGGCACTGATGTGGACGAGAAGGCCTGGCTTGCAGTCTCCATTCATCCCAAAGGTGTTCTATCGGGTTGAGGTCAGGACTCTGTGCAGGCCAGTCAAGTTCCTCCACCCCAAACTTGCTCATCCATGTCTTTATGGACCTTGTTTGTCACTGCCAAATATTTGACATTTTGACTCAGCATTCAGCACCTATTGGCATTTTCTGCATCCCAGTTCCTATGTTTTCATGCAGAGTTGAGTTGCTTGTTTCCACGTCTGAGATATGGATTTTTTGCCGCAATTCTTCTATGAAAACCACTTCTGACTAGACTTCTCTGGACGGTAGATAGGCATGCATGGGTCCCACTGTGTTTTCGCCAGTTTTTTGTTGATGGCACTGCTGGACACCTTCCAAAGGCAAGTAAGCATGATGTGCCTTCTATCTGCTGCGTTAAGTTTCCTTTGCTGACCACTGCGTCTACGGTCCTCAGTGTTGGTGTCCTCAATTCTGAAAGATACAGGCAGATATTTTTTCATCATGCCATACCATTAGGGAGGCGTGTGATTGGACCCAAATTTATTCTGCAGCAGGACAGTGACCCCGGACATACAGCTAATGTCATTAAAGAGGGAGTCCCGCGAAAATGTTTTTTTTAAAAGTCAGCAGCTACAAATACTGCAGCTGCTGACTTTTAAAATATGGACTCTTACCTGTCCCAGGGTCCAGCGATGTCGGAACCCGAGGCCGAACCATCCCTCGGTCCTCGGATGCTGTTGCCGCCATCTTCGGTATGGGAATCAGGAAATGAAGCCTTGCGGCTTCACTTCCCGGTTCCCTACTGCGCATGCACGAGTCATGCAGCTCAATCTGAATGGTCTGTGCTGTCTCTGTGACCCGTGTGTGTCCCAGCAGACAGCGCGGCGGGACGGGAAGAGGCATAGACTCCTGTGGGAGTCTATGCCCGGAAGTGGGTGCAAATACCTGTCTTAGACAGGTATCTGCATCCCCCCTCCCCCCTGAAAGGTGCCAAATGTGCCACCGGAGGGGGGGAGGGTTCCGAAAAGCGGAGGTTCAATTTTTGAGCCTCTGCTTCAAGGACTAGCTTCAGCATAAAGAAGAACAAGGAGTCCTGGAAGTGATGGTTTGGACCCCACAGAGCCCTGATCTCAACATCATTGCGTTTGTCTGGGATTACATAAAGAGACAGAACGATTTGAGGCAGCCGACATCCACAGAAGATCTGTGGTTAGCTCTCCAAGATGTTTGGAACAATCAACCTGCTAAGCTCCTTCAAAAACTGTGTACAAGTGTAGCTAGAAGAATTGATGCTGGTTTGAAGCCAAAGGGTGGTCACACCAAATGTTGATTCAATTTAGATTTTTTTTTTGGTAAATTGATAAAAATAAATAATGAATATATGTGTAGGTTAGAATGGAACTTCAAGCAAACCGCTAAATACATAATGAAAAAAACACAACGCTGGGTGAAAAGCACTGGGGGCGTGGCTTTGAGTGGGAGTGAGTGGTGTGTTTTCATTGCAATAAACCTTACTTGGAGCAAAATGATTATTTTTGTGCTGCCTGTATTTTTTGAATTATTGACTGCAGCAGAGAGTGAGCGGACTGCACCCGACTGATCTCAGGACATTGAGGGGGAAGTTAGCATTGCTCCCAGTTATCACAGTTGACTACAGAACACTCCACACCCCCTATACTATAGAGATAAGAAGAGATAGTCCTAACAGACAAAAGGTGTGAAAAACGGATAAATCCACAAAAAAAAACAAAAAAAAAAAACAAATGCAGCCACCACATCTACGGCCCCTTTCACAGAAAGAAACGGAGCCCGCCTCGGTCCGCCGGCTCAGCGGGATATCAATCTGTTGATCTCCGCTGAGCCGGCGGATGACAGGTCCCTCTCTGCTCACTGAGCGGGGAGGGGCTTGTCAGGCGCCGCTGCCGCCTATGGAGGGATCGGACGAAAACGGACAGCGACGGACCTGGACGTAGAGCCATCCGTCTGCTTTTCAGCGGATCGGACAGGGTCGGATGTCAGCGGACATGTCTCCGCTGACATCCGACGCTCCATAGACTAACATGGAGCGGCCGTTCAGGTCCGCCTGTCAGTTTCAGTCCGATCGTGTGAAAGGGGCCTAAGAACCAGTAAGCTGCTACATTTTTTTTGTTCTTGAGCTTAGATACACTACAAAACTCTGGTAGCATCATATTGCAGCACAGTACATGCCATGGATTTGGGCAATAGTTGAATAAATAGCATGCAAAATGTCAGGTTCTTAAATAGCGTTCAAAATGTCAGTTAGAATGCACATGTGTCCAGGAAATTGAGAATTCTGTAGATAAATGTTGCCTGGCTAAATAGAATAGATTTGTCAGGGTAAAGCATGATACTGTTGGAACAATGTGCAGGAAAAGAATAAAAAACCACAGTTACAAAGTGGCCGTTATAACTTAATTGAAAGGTAATGCAACGCTCTAAGATCTCTTATTTATACCTTATTGTAGGAATTTCTGATGTCTCCAAAATACACAAAGGACTGGTTTTACAACCGTATGTTCAACATGTTTGGCGTTCGGTATGTATCATATCTTCCAGAATATTACATACAAATTAAATTGGGGTTATCCAATACAGAAGGTCTAACGCCTCACCTGCTATGGTTCTTTTTATGCATAAAAGCTTCTGTGCTTAATGTAGAACTAAAAGCAAAACTTTTTTTTTTTTTCTCATTTTGGATAGAGTAAGGGAGGGTTCCAACTAGGGTTGTCACCTTTTCTTCAAGCCAAACCTGAACACTTTAGCAGCACAGGTCACATTGTTTTTTTGTACTATACACTATAGGATTATAAAAGACCTGGGACACCTTTGGGTGCCCCAAGGAGAGTGATAATGCAGCAAAACAGTGGGTGTGGCCAAACTGCTCTTGATAACATCATTGCCCCCCCCCGCCCAGTGATGACGAACCTGTCCCCAGACAGTGGCCCACAGCTCCCAGACGGCAACAGATTTTTGTGTAACTATCTCAGTTACTCCACAGCCCAGTCTGAATAATGTCTCTGGGTTTCAGGCAGACTGAAACCCGGACATGTGATTCAAAACTCAGGCTGTCTGGGTGAATCCTGGACAGGTGGCAACCCTAGTATAACCCCTGTCAGTTTTTTTCCAGATGGACAGGGGTTATACTAGGGTTGCCATCTGTCCAGGATTCACCCAGAAAGCCTGGGTTTTGAATCACGTGTCTGCCTGGACAGATTTCTCTTCCCTTCCTGTCCCATAGCCAAAGCTAGAAGTGGGAAGAAATCTATTCAAAGTGAAAGAATCCCTGGGTGTTACTAGAACTAGTGTTCACATTGGAAGATTTCCTCTTTTTGTCCTGTTTTGGTGACAACCCAAAGTTTGGGATTTTCTTTCACTTTTGCTCTCAGTTATAATAGGCAAATAGAGGGGGTGAATTTCCCTAAGGGGGGGGGGGGGGGGGCACAGACAACAATAAAAAAGCTGACATGTACTAATCCTTCTCCACTCTATACAAAAGTTAAAAAAGGTTTTGCTTTTAGTTATACTGCAAAAGAAGACTAGACTGAGAAAACTATGCAGATCCACATGGCTGACCCAACTAATATAATACCAATCACCTTCTTTAGTTATGCAGAAGTTACATTAACACTTTTCTAGCTTTAAACATTTTTTTTGTGTTTTATTACCCATCATATACCAGGTTCATGGGAAGAGGCTTGGTGACAGATCGGGATTATGATCACTGGCACAAACAGAGGAGAATCATGGATCCAGCGTTTAGTAGAACGTAAGTACAAATATTAACCAGACGTTAAAACTTGGAGGGTAAAATAGATGCTGCTTTTAAACCTGAAGACCATGGAAACAGCCAAATACACATATGAGATGTTAAAGAAGAATTCCAGATATGGATATTTTATACATAATTACAGTACATTGTGCCAGGTTGGACCAATGTAACTATGTATATACTATACCTGTCTAATGCCCCTTGAAGCTGGAAGCCACTGAAGTAGACATCGCTATGCCCACCGATCTCCACTACCATCTCCGTCCCATGCTGAGCGGCCAACCTGATGCATTGTGAACAAGGGAAGTTGGTGGTTCAACGCAGGTGCCATTCAGAGAATACTTTCTTTTTTCTCACTGACAAGGTGGAGCGGTGATGTCACGCTTTCCACCTTGTCCAACCATAGAACACTTTGCATTCATTCAGAAAATGTAAAGCATTCTCTGACGGGTGCCCGTGCCAAGCGGCCGATCTTTTGTGGTCACAATACAGCACGCCGGCTGCTCAGCGCAGGACCTGGAAGCAAGTGGAGACCACTGGAGTAGCCGTGTCTGCATCAGTGATTTCCAGCTTCCAGGGGCATCAGCCAGGTATGGTATATACAGTACCTAGTTACATTGGTCCAAACTTGACTGAAAGGATAATGATACCAGATCAAATTCAAGAACTTAAACAAATCTTTGGGCAGGGTTCGGTCTCACTCATGGCAACCCTTTAGAGGTCTTTTTGCAGGTTGCAAGGAGGATATATGTCACCTTCTCAAAAGGCTGAGCCACCACAATGCATGCGGTTGCAGGGTAGTTGTGGCCCAGTCCCATTAACTTAAAGGGCTTGCGTTCAGCACTTTTACCGCGCGCCGACGTGCAGTTTAATTTCTGCCTTCATTGCAAAGCAAAGCATCAAGGCCGCGGCATGTGTCTAGCCCTGAGCAGCTGCATTCCTTTCTTTTGATGGATGATGAGGGGGCTCAGCCACAAGCTTTTACCGTCCCCTGACCGCTTTTTAGAACAAGACTGTATACGTAATTTACGTGTGTGTTTACAGAGAGACCATTTTTGAAGTTTTTATTCTAGCAGACTAGCTATAAGACACTAGTAAAGTAGCATCGCTCTCCACTGTTGCAATGGAGGTATATGAGAAGATACATTTTGGTGTCTGGTGCATTGTGCGTTGACCTTGGTTAGCACTGACTCTGTTACCTGCATACAGATACTTGATTGGATTGATGGCACCCTTCAATGAGAAAGCCGAAGACTTGGTGGAGAGACTTGCAGAAAAGGCTGATGGAAAAACCGAGATTGGAATGCATGACATGCTGTGCAGAGTCACCCTGGATGTCATCTCGAAGGTACAAAAAGTGAACTGATGTAGGCTTTCCGTTACTTATAAGGTTGCCCATACACCAGCAGATGGATTCCTTCAATCTAAATGTATCGCTTACCCCCAACGTGGTCGCTGAAAATGTACCCAAGTCTCTCAATGCAGTACATTGGCTGGCAGTCACATAAGCACAGTCCCACGCACACTGACAATACAGGTTCAGTCCAGGGGATGATTTTTTAGTATCCACTGCTGAAGAACTTTAGCAGAAGAAGGGTTTAGGGTTACAGTATACTCCCAAAATGATCAATAGCAATAATGGGAGGACAGCTTCTACCTAATCTTCTTACAATAGCCTTCCCTGGAGGTAACAGAGAATGGCCAGTATACCTAGAACTCTATAAGAGCAGCCCCAGTCCATGTAGCAACCACTGTCACCTAGATCTCTTCTAGCACAAGCACACCCAAAGTCCACAGCAAGGTCTTTGCTCACAATGTCCTTGGAGCTGTCCAGAAGTAGATCCTTAGGGAGGGAGATAAAAGGATCCTTCTCCAAACTAGGACTTCAGAACAGTGCTCTTCAGCGGATTCATCTTTAGCAGTCTTTCCCGGGGTCTCAGCCCAGCATCTGCTGAGACCCAGACTGCAATCTCCTCTCTGAGAGACTCTCTCCTAGGGGCAGCAGCCCCCCGAGGAAACTGGAACTATCCTTGAAAAGGAAGCAAACTTATCCAGAGTTCCCAAAAAATGGATCACCTCCACAGCCACCCTCTAGAAACCTCCTTCCAGAGATTGCCAAGCTTCTTCCAGAAACCGGTGGGAGACATCAAACACCCAACTAGAAAACCCTGAACAGACAAAAACCATCAATCACTGCTCCATTCACTACAGCGAAGCCATAAACTAAATTTAACCTAGGGTTGCCACCTTTCCTTCAAGCCAAACACTTTAACAGCGAGAATACCCCCTTACATATGGTGTACCCATTAGACTCCCTCCTTACATCGGGTGTTTCCATCAGAGTGCCCCCTTACATCAGGTGTCCCCGTCAGTGTGCCCCCTTACATAAAGTTTCCCCATCAGAGTGACTCCTTACCACAGGTGTCCCCACTAGAGTGCCCCCTTACATCAGGTCCATCTTCTCAGTCCCAGTGCCAACTCTCTCTATTGCTCCCTGCAGTCTAGTCTGCCCATCCAGGTTTCAGGCAGACTGAAAACTGGACACATGATTCAAAATCCGGACAGTCCGTGTGAATCCCGGACAGGTGGCAACCCTGATTTAACCTAGCAACCTAACTAGAGGAGAGCACTACATGAATACCCCATGCCTGGACTTTAGATTTGTCTCAGCATCAGAAACATCCAGACATTCGGCCTTTGAGCTGAACTCCCAGACTGCACGTAGGATAATGGATGCAGCCCCAGTACAAGCGCTGCTCAAAATGAGCAACACAATTAGACAAAAATCAGGCTGCCTCTCAATTAGCAAAGTCTATGCACATAATTGCAAAGCTCTGAGAAAGATTTAGCACTGAAGATTTTTAATCCAAACAGACACATAGCTAAGAAGTGGTCCCATGGCAGATTGTATTTTATTGTAGTTTAGAGCAGCATTGGAAGTAATTTGCGACTCAACCGGCAAGCATGAAGTAAATCAAAAAATTCAGAATTAACCCTCTACACACTGCTATACACTGTTTGTGCTGATGCACACAGCCACCTGAGCCTGTTCAATGCAAGTCCTAGCATTTACCCACCTCACACAGAAAGTCCAGGTACTGCGTATAGCCTCCAATAGAAATTAAGGGTTGTACTCTGGGTATACAGCAGTGCTATCCTAAACACGAGTATAGTGCATGGCCATATGCCTGTATGCTATGCTAGCGTATCCCTGCACCCTAACAGTGAAGGTTCCAAAGCACTACTCTCAATTGTACACGTTCATGAAGAAATGGCTACGGGTATGTGCATAAGTGCGACCAACGGCTGGAATCGAAGCAAGTCAGAGCGATAAAATGTCTCCAGCACACCATGAACCACCAGAATGGGTCCAAAACTTTTTTCAGCGATCACATTGTTACAGCAGAAGCAACATTTCGGGGCCTCGCAGGACCCCTTCATCAAGCACGCCTGATGAAGGGGTCCTACGAGGCTCTGAAACGTTGCTTCTTTTGTAGCAATGTGATCACTGAATAAAGCTTTGAACCCATTCATTCATTGCGTGCTGGTGACGTTTTCTCGCTCTAATGCTGAAGGGTCACAAAAGGAGCCCAGCATAGCTCAGTGGTAACCGAAGGAAGACCTCAAGTGTGTCCCTGAACGGACTTCTCTATAACATGATCATGAGCCCAATCACAAACAGGGGCTGGGATCTGTCTGTGGCAACTTGGTCACTGTGCTGGGAGCATGCATTGATCACGCTCTCAGCACAGAAAACTCAGCCACGATGGACTCATGTGTGGCTTTAAGGCCCAACCTCCCTGCTACAGCACATGTGCGTTACATGATTGGCAAGAGGTTGAAAATGTAGGGACACACCAGAAACAAATCTCATCAAATACATGTTGATCTGCTAAAAATCCAGTGCGGTTCTAACATTTTGACTGAACTACATAGTCTTTTCTGCACTGAAAGCCCAACCAGCCATGTATGCTGGACTAGCGTCCCCCTCTGTCCCTTTCCTCATTATTCATTTCTTTACCAGCAAAGCATTGCTGCTGTCTTGACGCTCAAGTGCCTGGCCTACATTGTGTGTAGGGAAAGGGGTCTTGGGTGTTGCAATTCTGGGGGGCATGCCTACATCAATAGGAACTGGGCTCCCAACAGCTGCTCCTGCAAGACTTTTACATGTCTGGTGATGGCTTCAAAGGGTATGAAAAAAGCTGTAATTGGGACATGCTGTAGAGCATTCTTTCTCAACCTTTTTCCAGTCAACTCACCTTATAAAATGATGCACAATTTTGAGACACCCTTAATAGTTTTACATATTAGAGCAGCACCCATACACATAGGACACCCAGCATTAGAGATTATTTATTCTTGCAAAGCAAATACAATTGTGAACACTGATACTGACTAGTTGTCCAGCATTTGTTCTCCCTCATTTTCTTTTCACCATGCAGCCAGCTAACCTGACCCCAGTGCTGATAGAGAGGGGCGAGGATCAAACAAGAATTCTGTGCAGGTGCCAGATGTCCTCCTTATCAGTCGATGACATCAGCAGTTGTTAGGGCACTGGTGGCTGGCCCACACGGTGCCCAAAGTTGTAATGTTGTACAATGATAACCTATGGCATTGGTAACAAAAAGGCAGGCTTGATCTACCCGCTAGCTTGTACAGAATTTTTGGGTAACTTGGAGTGATCTTTAGGCATTTTCTCAAGGCACCCCTGAAGAACCCAGTAGGCACCCTGGTTAACCACTTGCGGATCATCCCCTAAAGCCTCTCAGCTGCTCGCTACTGTCACTTGTTAATACAGAAGCGCTGCTTCCTTATTTACAAGTGACAGCGCTCCTCTCCCGACTTCCGTTCACATCCCTCTCTGCTCTACATACATTGAGCTGTATACAAGAGCCGAGGAGGAAGGGGCGGGGGATAAGAAGCTCCTCCACGGACATGCATGTTGCGGCTTCTCTTGTGCAGCCCGGCCCCGCTCTGATGAATTTTAGGTAATGGAGTCTGAAGGCGGGGGGGCGGGTGGTATTGGTACCGAGGAATGCTGTGTATTGAAAGGGGGGGTGGGGTGTGTGGAATAGTGCAGGAGGACTGCTATGTATTGAAGGGGGGGTAGGATTGGTGCCGAGGAATGCAATGTATTGAATGGGGGGTTTAGACTGGAATCAGGGGGAGGAAAGCTCTGTACACCCCTCAACCCTGCACTCTGTATGTAACGCACCAATCAACCCTGCACTCTGTATGTAATGCACCCCTCAACCCTGGACTCTGTATGTAATGCACCCCTCAACCCTGCACTCTGTATGTAACGCACCCCTCAACCCCGCACTCTGTATGTAACGCACCAGTCAACCCTGCACTCAGGACCGTTGCGACAGGACAGGCAAAACAAGCAATTGCTTGGGGCCCCCGAGCTGGCCTGGGGCCCCAGCCGCGCCGCCGGATGGCACTTCCTATAAGCTGCAGCCTGTAGCGTGGCCGAGCACCTCTTCCTTCCTCCTGCAGTCTGCACGGTACAGGACTCAGGAGATTCAGTTTCCTGTTCCCGGACAGAAAGTGCACACATTGAGTGGCGGGAACAGAAAACTGAATCTCCTGCCGCACGGTACGCGGTAGCCAGGGAGGGGGGGTTAAAAAGAACAGGGGGGGGGTAGTAAGGGGGGGGGGGAGGCAGTCATCAAGACCCAATTAGTAATAAAAATATGGTAGCTTGCTGACCATAATAAAAACAATTACCATAGCTTTCTTTCCATTTTCTTCTTTCTTTACCATCCCATTTCCATCTTATTGCTCCTTTTTTTAATCAGGTAATATTTATTAAACCTTTTTGCAAAAATTTACAAAGCAGAGAAAAGACTCTACAGTACACTCTACTGTAGAGTCTTTTCTCTGCTTTGTAAATTTTTGCAAAAAGCTTTAATACATATTACCTGATTAAAAAAAAAGCAATAAGATGGAAATGGGACAGTAAAGAAAGAAAATGGAAAGAAAGCTATGGTAATTGTTTCTACGGTAAAGCTATAGTAAATCTTTCTTTTTTGCTCTCCTCATTAGATATTGTTAGATATACTGTGTCCACTGTACAAGATGTTATCCCTTATCCTTAATTTATATGCCCAGCCATATGGGTGCTTTAAGACCTCATTGTTTACTGCCACAATGCTTCCATGTTGATGTGTACGTAAGACCCCTTAACACTGGAGCGTATTGCAGGCGCTATAGCGCAATCCGCCCTTAAAGTGCTGTCACATTCACTCCAGTGTGAAAGCCCGAGGGCTTTCACACTGGAGCGTTGTTCTAGCAGGATGGTAAAAAAGTCTTGCTAACCGCATCTTTGGAGCGGAGAAGGAGAGGTGTATTTACCGCTTCTTCACCACTGCTGCCCATTGAAATCAATGGGACAGCGTGGCTATACCGCCCGCAATGTGCTGTGGGGGGCCTCTATGTCCATTTTGCTTGGGGCCCCCAAATTCCTTCAAACGGCCCTGCCTGCACTCTGTATGTAACGCACCCCTCAATCCTGCACTCTATATGTAATGCACCCCTCATTCCTGCACTCTATATGTAATGCACCCCTCAACCCTGCACTCTGTATGTAACGAACCCCTCAATCCTGCACTCTGTATGTAACGCACCCCTCAATCCTGCACTCTATAAGTAACGCACCCCTCAACCCTGCACTCTGTATGTAACGCACCCCTCAATCTTGCACTCTGTATGTAACGCACCCGTCAACCATGCACTCTGTACGTAGCTCACCTCTCAGCCCTGCATTCTGTACATAGCGTACCACTCAACCTTGCACTCCATACAAAGCACACTCCTCAATCCTGCACTCTGTATGTAGCTCACCCCTCAACACTGCTCTACTGCAGGCGGCATGACTGGTCATTTACTGCTCACATTGGACTTGGTGCCTACATGCACTTAGTTAACCTTCATAGTTGTGTTCTCTGCTCTGCTCATTGCTAATAGCAAGTTCTAGGAGTTTTCTGTCTATTGGTGGGTCCCCTCACCTCCCCAGTCCATGGTGTGCAGGCAGTGAGGAGATGTGCTGTAAGCCCTAGCAACCAATAAGTGGTAATGATGCACAGCAACCTCTAGCAACCAATGAGTGAGCAGTAAGCATGTAACCTCTAGCAACCATTTGATTAGCAGTAATGATGTGCAGTACCTTCTAGCAACCAATTAGCAAGCAGAAATTATGTGCTGTACCCTAGCAACTAATCAGTGAGTCGTAATGTGTGCTGTAACCTCTAGCATCCAGTCAGTGAGCGGTAATGATATGCTGTAGCCTCCAACCAATTGCAATCACTGCCTGATCTGCTACAGTAAACTGATTTTGAGTGGGGGGGGAAGCTGGGGGGCCCCCAAAAAATGTTTGCCCTGAGTCCAATCAATATTAAAGAAGATGGCCCTGCCCCCACACACACACACACACACACACACACACACACACACCGCACTGTACTGAGAACAGGCTGCCTGTGCAGGCACGGCGATGTATCCGTACATCGCTGCTTGCTTACAGGTTTAGAGCGCATGGCACCCTCTCTGATTGTACACAGAGGGAGTCTGTCTGCAAGTCCCAGCCAATGATTAATGCCTGTGTCCAATCACAGCTCAGAGCCCTGTGGTGACAATCAACACAGGGCGCTGTACAGGGATAAGAAACAGAGATCTTTAGTAAAAAGCAGCACATATTACACACAATTACACATTGTTAGGCACACATTTAACCCCTTGATTGTCATAGATGTTAACCGCTTCCCAGCCAGAGTCATTAGAACAGTGACAGAGTATATTGTTACACATGCAGAAAAATACATTTTGGCCTAAATTTATATAGAAATTAAATTTTATGAATTTCTTTTATTGGATATGTATTACTGCAGAAAGTAAAAAATATAGTTCTTTTCCCCAAAATGTTTGGTCTTTTTTCATTTATATCCCAAAAAATAAAAATCCAGTGGTGATCGAATACCACCAAAAAAATAACTATTTGTAAAAAAAAAAAAATGATATGAATTTCTTTTGTGTACAGTGTTGCATGACCACGTAATTACCAGTTAAAGTAAAGCAGTGCTAAATAGCAAAAAAATGGCCTGGTCATGAAAGCGGAGTTCCACTCAAAAGTGGAACTTCTGCTTATATGCTCCCCCCCCCCACCTCCGGTGTCACATTTGGCACCTTTCAGGGGGAGGGGGGAACGGGGACCTGTTTTTGACAGGTCCCCTTCCCCACTTCTCGGAGACGGGCCGCGGCCCGATTTCCCGGAAGTTTGGCCCCCCTCCTTCTTCCCCTTCCACTGGGCTAATTAGAAAGCGCAGTGCTCTTTGCGCATGCACAGTAGGGAACCAGCATGAAGCCGAAAGGGTTCACTGCCTGGTTCCCTTACCAGGAATGGCGGCGGCAGCACCTGGGAGTCGATCCGAAGATCGGCTGGGGTGCCGACATCTCGGGCTCCCTGGACAGGTAAGTGCCCTAATATTAAAAGTCAGCAGCTGCAGTATTTGCAGCTGCTGACTTTTAATTTTTTTCACTCAGGCTGGACCTCCTCTTTAATGAGGTAAAACCTTCCAGAGCTCAAGTGGTTAAAAAAGTCTGCTGTAAAGGATGAGAATAAGGTTTGCGGATAAATGTGGCCAAAATCTAGACATACATTATAATTCATTGTTTTTTTTTCAAGGTAGCTTTTGGGATGGACCTGAATTCCATTGATGATGATCAGACTCCGTTTCCTCAAGCCATATCCCTGGTTATGAGAGGATTAGTGGAAATGAGAAACCCTTTTATTAGGGTAAGGACTGGATTGATTTTTCTATCTTGCAATGTGGGGCCCATATAGACAGATGTCCTTTGCTCATGCTACTATGATCATATTGCTGCTGTTCTCCTCTACAGGATGCTACAATATTGCATTTTCTAATGCTCCTAGGTTATGCTTTGTCCTTAGGAGTTGTGGGTGACAGCACTGGAGAGGCAGTGGGTATTGCACCTGGGGCTTAAAAAAATGTAGCGGAGTGCCAATTTACTCACCATGCTCAAATGTAGGTGCCGACCCCTTACCTCTTTTTTCAACAACTCCCTGGGTTCTTAGACACACTCACAGAAGACACGTTTCTCTACTTCCGTCCCTCAGCAGCTCAGAAACACCACACCTGATGAGGCAGAGCTAGTTGAGTAATTGACCTTCAGCCAGGTGTGAGGCCTTTTACTGGCAGAACCGGCTTGTGGACAGCTGGGCC
This sequence comes from Aquarana catesbeiana, assembly GCF_042186555.1. Lineage (NCBI taxonomy): Eukaryota > Metazoa > Chordata > Amphibia > Anura > Ranidae > Aquarana > Aquarana catesbeiana. Next base: position 44,961,045 of record NC_133336.1, read on the forward strand.
AGAGCCTAACAGCACACAGTTGTAGTGGGGAGCTCCTCCATGACTGCTAGCAGAGTAATACAGTTCCAGCTGGATGGGGCTTTGTCCTTGGACCTTGGATCCCTCTGGCTGTTTGCCCATGTTAACAGAACTACCCTGGATTTTAACTGTAAGGGACACTGTTTATGGGGACAGTTGTGGGTAGTTGTGTTCTGAACTGTTTTACTTAAGTAGTCACTTCCAGATGGACTCTCTCTTGCTACAGAGTCTTTTGGACACTATGCTATGCAACCACATGTTATTCTGATTGAGTCCCAAAGACATTGCTGTAAAGAGTCCATGTTTGTGCAGCTTTGATGATCTGTCATGCATTTTGAAACGTATTATTTTATGTATATTTCTGTATATCTTTCTTGCTAGTTCTCCATGGAAAAGCAGAAGTATATTAAAGATACTCAAGAGAGCCTCAAACTTCTCAGGAAAACTGGGAGAGAATGTATCAATAGACGCAGAAAGGCAATTGAAGACGAAGAAGACATTCCAGTGGATATATTAACACAGATCCTCAAAGGGGCAGGTAAGCCAAAAGAGCTCTCAGTTATCTCATTTATTATAGAAGAGGTAAAAAGATTGATTTTATACAAAAGAGGTTTCCCTCCTCATTCTTTTCTGTTGTCAGGAGTTATAATGAATAACATTTAGGAGGCATACCTGGAAAAAGGTAAGGCAGATTCTCTGATCTTAGAAGAGGTCCTCCTAGAAGAGGTTTTGGAAGAGGTCCCCCTGCTCCTTTGTTCCCAGGGGTTATGATGTAAAACATTTAGGGGCCATACCTAGGAAAAAAGTAAGGCCAATTCTCTGATGTTGGAAGAGGTCCTCCTGGAAGAGGTTTGGAAAGAAGTCTGCCTGCTCATTCTTTACTGTTCCCATCCCAGGGGTTATGATGTAAAACACTTAGGGGCCATACCTAAGAAAAAAGTAAGGCAGGTATTCCAATCTTGGAAAAGGTTCTCCTGTAAGAGGTTTTGAAAGAGGTGTCCCTGATAATTCTTTACTGTTGTCTGGGGTTATGATGTAATACATTTAGAGAAAAAATTATGGAAATTGCTCCAGTCTTCTTGCTTATTAAATATCTATGGATAAGCATTTTCTTTTTTCAAGAAAGACTAATTTACTTTTTCCTCTCTTCGCAGCCGAGGAGGATGAATGTGATATGGAAGATTTGATAGATAATTTTGTTACTTTCTTCATTGCGGGTTTGTAATCTAATCCATAAATGTAAAATGACTTTATTGTACAGGTAGAACTGCATGTAGAATAATGCCGCGTACACACAATCGGACTTTCCGACAACAAAACCGTGGATTTTTTTCCGAAGCATGTTGGCTCAAACTTGTCTTGCATAAACACGGTCACACAAATGTTGTTGTAAATTCCGAACGTCAAGAATGCAGTCATGTACAACACGTACGACGAGCCGAGAAAAATGAAGTTCAATAGCCAGTGCGGCTCTTCTGCTTGATTCGGAGCATGCGTGGACTTTTGTGCCTTGGACTTGTGTACACATGCTTGGACTTTCCGACAACAAAGTAAAGTTGGCGGAAAATTTGAGAACCTGCTCTCAAACATTTGTGTGCGGAAATTCCGACAGCAAATGTGCGATGGAGCATACACACAGTCAGACTTTCCAACAGCAAGCTCACATCGAACATTTCCCGTTGGAAATTCCGACCGTGTGTATGCGGCATAAGAGTCATCAGCTTTTTTTAACTGTTCTACAAAAATATATATTGATGCAATAAGGAAAGTTTCAGGATAAGCGAGGAAGTTATTAAAGAGGAGCTTCACCCTGTAAACAAAATTTTAAAAGCCAGCAGCTAAAATACTGTTTTAAAAACATACACTTACCTGTCCCAGAATCCAGCAATGTCCTTACCCGACCCAGAGCTTTGCCGGTCTTCGGGGCCAGGTGTCAATATCTTAACTGTCGGCAGCCAACTGTGACACCTTGTGGCTTCATAGCCGACTGTCCAATGCACATGCGTGAGCCGCACCTCGTGAATGGTCCCGCAGTCTCCTGGGACCTGTGACGTGTCCCAATAGACTGTGGAGGAAGGGGGTGGCGAACTCCTGCTTAGATTGCCGCTGCATTCTGACTCAAAATCAGGTACCTGCCCCCCCCCCCCCCCCCCCCCAAAAAAAAAAATACAGTCCAATTATGAGAGAGGATGGGGGGAGGAGGAGGAAAAGCGTAACTTCCTCTTTTGGGTTGAGTTCTACTTTATTATAGAACTGATACAATGTAATCAGTTGAAAAACAAGTCAGGAAATTTACACTGAAATTGTTCAGAGCAAAGGTGTATAATGAAGCAGTAAACTCAGAAAATAGGAGGCCTCCATCCTTGACCTCTCCTGAAAATACTAGTTGCCTGGCTGTCATGCTGATCCAGTATCATAAATACTTTCTGACTTACTGACTTACTGATCTGATGCAAGTACGCAGATCAGGAGCTCTGACTTAATAAGACACTCATTAGGCCTATACAGAGCAGAATGACAATGCCTCCTGATTGCAACCCCATTCCCAAGCAACATATATTGCCCCAGGACATCGCTATTTGTGTCACTTGGGGAATCAGTGATGTCATCTACCCAGCTACATTTTGACACCATATGACAACGGAGAATACCCAGGATAGATTTCCACAGCAGGGAGGCCCTGTCACTCTGCCCTGAGTGGGCATGTTTTACAGACGTTGAAGAAATGCAAATAAGGGTAAATGTGTGGCATGTGTGGCAAACAACCAATCTGCTTTCATCCTTCACCTTTTTTGGATTGGCTGTCATTAGCAAGCTTCAGTTTTGTCACTGTTTCTAGTTCTCTGTTTTTTGTATATTAGCCGTAACGATTGCTAGCTCTTGTGCTTGCTTGAAAAGGCTCTTTTAACAGATTTGTGTCCTTTTCAGGGCAAGAAACAACTGCCAACCAGTTATCATTTACAGTGATAGAACTGGCACGGAACCCGGACATTCTTAAAAAGTGAGACACATAATATGATAAAAATGAAGATACCACTTTACTGATGTATTATCCATTAAGAAATCAAATCATTCCTTGGGCAAAGGAGAATAATTCCAAAAAAAGGCCAAGGAAAAATCCAAGGAAAATTACAAGCTCTACTTACCGACCATCCTGCGACCAACCAAACTGACCTGTCTAATAGGGCGTACACACGGTCGGACTTTGTTCGGACATTCCGACAACAAAATCCTAGGATTTTTTCCGACGGATGTTGGCTCAAACTTGTTTTGCATACACACGGTCGCACAAAGTTGTCGGAATTTCCGATCGCCAACCACGCGGTCACGTACACCACGTACGACCAGACTAGAAAAGGCCGGTTCAGAACCAAGCACGGCACCCTTTGGGCTCCTTTTGCTAATCTCGTGTTAGTAAAAGTTTGGTGAGAGACGATTCGCGCTTTTTCAGACTCGTGGCTTTCAGATCGTTTTCTGCCGTTCAGTTTGTGCTTGTGGGTTTGTATCTGCTCTTCAGTGCGTGCAGTCAGTTCGTATCAGAGTTTTCTGTGTGATCTTGCCTGCTCGTTGCTGTTTTTCAGGTTGCTCTTCACAGGCCTTGCTGTGCTTCAGTGCGTTCTGTTACTTCGTTCTGAGCAGCCGACCGTTTTCTAGCCATGTTTCGTATGCATACTCCTCGTAGAGTTCGTGCTGTGCGGGGGCTTGGTATTTGGGTCCTGACCTTGACACAAGTCCAGTCCATGAACAGGGTGGGGAGGAGTTCATGGACCAAGAATTGGTTGCTTCAGCGTGACCAGTTCTGTCATATGCCTTTGCTCCGTGAGATCCGTGAGAATAATCCTGATGATTTCAGGAACTTTCTCAGGATGACGGACCCCGTATTTCACCGTTTGTTGGCTTCGCTGACCCCCTATATCAGCAGGCAGGATACCTGCATGAGGCAAGCCATCACTCCGGAGCAGAGGTTGGTCGCTACCTTGCAGTATTTGGCCACAGGGAGAAGTCTGCAGGACTTGAAGTTCTCGACAGGCATCTCCCCCCAGGCTCTGGGAATCATTATCCCAGAGACCTGTTCTGCCATCATACAGGTCCTGCAGAAGGAGTATATGAAGGTAAGATTTTTATCCTTTTATATCACATTTTATTGTCTTTAATGTTTGATAATATATTGTATTTCTTTCCTCATTCCCTAATTACCATGCTTGTAATATGCTGTGAATGTCCCCTTTGTCCTCATGCATGCTGGATTTTTATGTAATTATTATTTAAGGTCCTTCATACATATTTGCCCTTCAATAACCTCCCCAGCATGGTGTCTCCTGGCCCTATATTCACCTCATGTAGTCACTTAACAATGTATTTTATCAGCTCAATAGTAGTGCTTTACCCCAAACACCCCCTAAAATGTTTGGTAATGTTATTTTTGATTTAAATTCAGGCAGAGTGCCAGAGGCTTTTTTTTGTGGTGTCCCAAAATAATTTTTAGTAACCCTCCCTCCCCCAACTGCTAAGTCAGCTGATCTCAATTCTCTATCTATCCTCAATCATCTATCTGCTGACTTTGCCAAACCCATACACACTATACCCACCTCTTTACTGGTCAGATTTATATGGATGAATTCCCCAAAGCATGTAGTGCAAGGGCCTGCCTGTATACTTTCCAATGGTACTGTTTAAAGTTTTTGTATCCTATTATTATCTTGATAGGTAATAGCAGAATGTCCAAATGTCCTCAAATGTGTACAATGTGTATTTATATCTTTGTATTCAGACACTTCTTACCTGTCCAGTGGGCTGCCAATAGTGTAACTAAGGAGGGGCTGTTCAAAGTAATACCCATCATTTAGACATTCATCTCTCAATGAAGTGAAGAGGGTTACCTGTCCAAGATTTCCACACACCCCCTATAATGTTAGAAATGGCCCATGAGAGGGGGGGAGGGGGAATATGATAGGTGTACCTTATACTTTGGCCTTGTTAAATTCCCCTTAATAAATGCTATCTGGAGGTTGCCCCATAATGTTTGTGTCTAATCTGCTTGCCATGTTTCAGAGTAAAAATAGTAATGTTTATTGTTTTTTCCTCAACAGTTTCCTTCCACGCCACAGGAATGGCAGACTGTGGCCTCCCACTTTGCCCAGCGGTGGGACTTTCCTAACTGCGATGGGGCAATTGATGGGAAACACGTCCATATCGTCCCACCACCCAACTCGGGGTCGTACTATTATAATTACAAGGGGTTTAATAGTATAGTGATGTTGGCGGTGGTGTCGGCTAATTACGACTTCTTGTATGTGGACGTGGGGAAGAATGGCCGGATGTCCGATGGTGGAGTCATCGCCCAGACGGAGTTCTACAGGCGTCTCCAGAATGGCAGCTTGGACTTGCCAGCTCCAGAGGACAATGTGGAAGGACTCCCTTCCACATTGCGGCCATTCCCAATGAGGACCCTCACCCCGGAACAGAGGGTTTTTAATTACTGGCTGGCCAGAGCCCAAAGAGTGGTGGAGAACACATTTGGAATCCTGGCCAGCCGGTTCCGCCTATTTCTGACACCTATCCATATGGCGGAGTATAAACTGAACCATATAATACTTGCGTGCTGTGTTCTCCATAACTTTTTACGGAAACATTCGGCCAACTATGCTGGCTCAGTTGGGCCTGAGGCTGGAATCCTACATCAAACCACACTGACGGCGCTTGAAAGTGGTCGTCCTGGCTTGCCCTCCCTGAGTGCCCGTGATGTCCGGTTACGCTACCTGGAGTTCTTTGCGGGTAGGGGGGCTATCAATATGCCAGACAATATGTGAAGCCTTTTTCAAATAAAAACAAAAAAAAAAATCTTTGTGGACATTTACTGCTTGTGTTTGTTTGAGCTGACCCTGACAGAAATGTGTGGAGTCCAGAAAATGTCGTGATTGTGTAACCTTATACAAAGCACTGTTGGCTGTTATTTACTAAATGCAAAAACACATTTCACTACAAGTGCACTTGCAACTGCACTGAAACTGCACTTGTAGTGCAAAGTGGATTTGCCCTTAGGAAATAACCCCCATTTTCTCATAAAACAACAATTACATCACCCCAAAAGTGTTGTAGCGTTGAGACAATAATCCACACATTCTTGATTAACAATCTTTTTAATACCTGCACAATCACATGTGCATTTACCAAAGGTTTTGCTGACAAACCAACATGTTTGTTGTATAACAATTTTTGTGGTGGCATTATCCCAAATCAAAATGTCCATTTTATAGAAAACAGGCCTGTGTAAAACCAACAAGAAAGACACAAATCTTGATCTTACAAAGTTCACATTTGGTAGAACTTGAAGGCAATATCAGACATGAGTATTTAGGAACTGTGTTTGATATAGCGTTCAGATGGGGGGAAGTCACCCCAGGAAAAGCCAAATTTGGAAGATGCACACAAATTGCCCAATGTCAACATGTGCTACCTGCCATCACGGGGGATCAAGGGATGTGTTTTGGGGGAGCAAGCCCTTCCTCAACGCTACTTTATTATTGAGGAAGGGGTTGCACCCCCAAAACGCGTCCATTGATCTCCCGTGATGGCAGATAGCACATGTTGGCACACTGTGTGCATCCTCCAAATTCGGCTTTGGGAAAAATCACAAAAACATTTAGCACATTGTAGCACACAAAAGAAGAAAGTGATTTTGAGGGGTTTTAAACTCGCCCCAAAACATCAATGATGTTTTTATATTTTGGAATAACATCATTGATGTTTTGCTTGATGATTTCCAATTGTAAATTACACCCCATGATCTCCCCGATCAGGATCTGGGCACTTTCGGATGTGAAAGGATCTTCATCCACAACATCACGATCACCTAAAAAGAGAGGAACCCCAAAATAAATTTGGTTTAAAAAAATGCCGCCATCCATCTCTTATCTGAGCCTGTGGTCGCAGACACTCACCTGTTGTGGTGACTAGTTCCACCACGTCTTCTTCCTCCTGCTCAGATTGTGTTGGGTGGATTTCCCCTTCTTCCAGAGGGGGGGGGGGCTCTGGTCTCCTCAGATGAGGGGTGTCCTCCGAGTCTTTTCTCCCCTATGTCAAACAAAAATGGTATAATTAGCACACAGATATTTAATGTCAGAACTATAAAGATGAAACATTGCTTGGAAGTGGTGTACAATTATCTATTTTAGCAGAGTTCCAAGATGTAATTTTTTTAATGCCCTTTGTCAACCTGCAATACTTTACCTGTTTAGTACAAGCTTCACCAATGGAGACCCCCCTATAGTATACACTGGAGCACCTGTGTGGCCCCCCCTAATAAAAATGGTGTTCTTGTGTCCCACACTAGTGCTCCAGTGTCCAGATGTGAAAACAGCTGCTCAGTGTCCTCTCCTTACACAGAATCTAGTTTGCATTTCATTCTAGTAACAAAGCCATCTACACAACCCAATTCTTTTAAGACAAGTATAGGGCGTCAAAATGGTGGCCAAATGCATATGGGCTAAACAATGGTATTTTATATTTGGAACGAAAAATGTTTGATCCGAACGAATAATGTGCCCATGAACATGAAAGTTGCCATTTTAAACTGTACAACAGTTCCTAAAAGCACATGGAGCAGCACGAACGTAATAAACACAAAAAAAATAGGAACACAGCACAACTACTTACTTTTTTGCAGCACTCTCCGGATCTTTCTGTACTGCTCACGTTCTCGTAATTTCAGGTCCGACCACCGCTTCCTGAGCTGATCTTTCGATCGTCGTACCCCGAATTTCCGGTGCAGACTCCTGACCACTTTCGCCATGATCTTGGCCTTTCGGACATTGGGGTTGGGGTAAGCCCCATACTTTCCATCATAGTCGGCCTTCTTCAGGATGTCCACCATCTCCAACATCTCCCCAAAGGACATATTTGAGTCCTTAAATCTCCTTCTGGATCGGGACGTTTCAGGCTCCGGCCTTTCCTCCTCCTCCTCGTTGCTACAATTAGCACGCACCTGCTGTCTATCCGCCATGTGCTCTTCCCCCACTGCGCCGAACGAAAAGGGGCGGGGAATAGACTAGAAAGAACGTCAGGGGCGGGCGGAGTTATACGCATGCGCAGTGTGTATAAAGCGTAACACACGTGCGTCTTACGTACGATCTGTGAGCGGAGGAAGGAGCATCGGAGACGCCAATTGTGATAACGAAGGTAAGATCTAAACTTGCGCCTATACTGCTTCGAAATGGAAGCCTATATTGTAACAAGATTAGGGGAGTTTTGCCTGACATTAGGGTTTGTCTTGTGTTGTGTCTTGCAGAGAAAATGGATGGGTTCAACGACCACAATTTCCTGCCCCTGTTCATAGACAAGTACAGGGAGCTGCCCTGTCTGTGGCAAGTGAGACACCCCCACTATAACCACAAACAGAAGAGGCAGGCAGCGCTGGAGAAACTGCTGGAGTTGGTGAAGCCGGTGGTCCCCACAGCAACCATCCCTTATTTAAAAGCTAAAATTGGTGGCCTGAGGAGCACGTATCTTAGGGAGCGCAAGAAGGTCACAGATTCCCAGAGGTCCGGAGCTGCAGCAGATGATGTTTATGTCCCCAGGCTGTGGTACTATGAGAGACTGCGATTTCTGTCAGACCACACTGAAGTCAGGGAATCCCTCTCCACTCTTCCTTCCACGCTTCCTTCCACCCCAGCCGAGGCTTCCGATGTCCAACCTGGGCCTTCCAGCCAGGAAGAAGTGGAGGAGCCCAGCTGGAGCCAGGTATAGCATTCTTCTACAGATTTCAGGACAATAAATAAATGATGTTTACTAGATGTTATTATTAATCAGTAATTGATGATTGAAAAAAGTGTTTTACATATCAATAGACAGTAGTGGGCACCCAAAATTGGGACAAAAATGAAAAATGCTGGGCTCAGAAGGATAGTCTGTTATATTTGTTAACATTCAATTTGCAGCAGTCAGGAGGTGAAAATTGTGTGTGATTGATGAAAACAATACTAAAACTATGTCCCTTTTTCATACATAGGAAGACCTCAGCCAGGAGGAGGTTGTGGAATGTGGCAGCCAGGAGGAGGCGGGGATTAGTGGCAGCCAGGAGGAGGCGGGGATTAGTGTCAGCCAGGAGGAGGCGGGGCTAAGTGTCAGCCAAGAGAAGCCTGGGACCAGTCGCAGCCTGACTGAGTCTCAGGTCCCTCCCCTCCGCCTTCCATACAAAAGGGCCAGGAAGGCCACTCCGAGTCCCGTGCAGGATTCAGCGCTCAGGCTGATCCAGGAGGCTTCTGCGTCCCTACGAGCCTTCCCCAGTCCTGAAGAGGCCTTTGCCTGCATGGCTGCCACCAAATTGCAGGGCATGCAGGAGGGTCAACGCAAGCTCTCTGAGGACCTGATTTATAAAGTCCTACGTAAGGGGTTGAGTGGGGAACTAACACCCAAGACGGATGTCATTGAGATCGACGATCCTCCGCCTCCTCCTCCTCCTGCTACCACAACTCCACCACCACAGCCACAGCGTGGAAGGAAGCGTGGAAAGAAGACCAAAGAGTGATGACCCTGGGTTCAGTCTGGTCTGACAGAAGATGCAGTCTCTCGTATGACCACAGCCTGGGGACACAGATGTCATCTGCTGCTGTTCATGATCTCTGGGACTTCTGGACCACACTGCCCTCCCTTAGATAAGGACTCCTCAGGCCACCAATTTTGCTTTTAAATAGTTGATGTGTGCCCTGGGGGTACAAGGCTTCACCCACTTCTGCAGTTTCTTCAGCTTTGCCTCCCTCTTTGTTTAGTTGTGAGCCCCTAATAAAAATTTTTAAGTAAATTATACTCTCCTATGTGTGTTTTCATCCAAAAAGGACAGTTTGTTGGTGAGTATTCAGGTACATTTCTAAAGTACAATGTGAAATTAACAAGGGACAACAACACCAAACAATCTCCTACAGATTAAATAGAACAACATATCAATGGTGTTGTGGGAACTTGTCACAAAAAACACACACAAACATTTTCGGGAGTACAAATCAAAATAGCAAAAAAAAAAAAAAAATAGAAACACAAAAAAAGAATCTACATTAAAGCCAAAAAAAAAAATATATATATACAAAAATATGTTGTCAGATGTGAGAAATCAAAATATATTGAGGGAATCCCGATAAATAGTAACGAAATAAGTTTGTGAGAAGTCTGTGTGAATATGAGCAGCAAAACGACTTAATTCTTGTCACATTATAAAGAAGAAGAGAGTGCGCTGTATTAAACCATTTTGAACATTGCAGTGTGACGAAAGTGCTGTATCCATTGCGAACGCTAAGTTTACCAGAACGAGCTGTCCCGTCTCGGAATTTCTTCTGAGCATGCGTGGCACTTTGTGCGTCGGAACAAGCCACACACGGTCGGAATTGACGCGATCGGATTTTGTTGTCGGAAAATTTTATCTCCTGCTGTCCAACTTTGTGTGTCGGAAAATCCGATGGAAAATGTCCGATGGAGCCCACACAAGGTCGGAATTTCCGACAACACGCTCCGATCGGACATTTTCCATCGGAAAATCCGACTGTGTGTACGGGGCATAACAGTATGCGTTAAAAACAGGGGTTTAGTCTGCACAGATTTGCAAGTATATGCGTAAGCTACAGGACCCGTCAAGGCACCCTGTTACCTGTAGTCTCTACCTTTTAAGTTTTAAGAGGCTCCACAGTGGATATATTGGTCAGGTAACGCACTGACACCTTTGCGGCCATAGTGCTAAGTGCTGGGTGTTCAGTGTGCCCCTGCACCTTTAGCCGCTTGCTGACCAGCCGCGATCATTATACTGCGGCAGGTCGGCAGAATCCCGAGAGCTGTTGTAGCTGTACGTCTGCTCCTTTAAGTGGGATAGCTGCACTGCAGGGGTGCCGATGCTTGTGGCCGGCGGTCATCGCGATCGCGGGCACGAGATGCAGAACAGGTACGTGTGTGTGTAAACACACAAATCCTTGTTCTGTTCTGTGTGTAGAGACAGATCGTGAGTTCCTAATAGCTAGGAACCACGATCCGTCATTTCCTCTATGTCAGTCCCCTCCCCCTACAGTTAGAACACACAGTCAGGGAACAAAGTTAACCCCTTGATTGCCCCCTAGTGTTAACCCCTTCCCTTCCAGTGACATTTATACAGTAATCAATGCATTTTTATAGCACTGATTGCTGTGCATTTTTATAGCACTGATTGCTGCCATAATGTCGCAGTCACAATAAAAATCGCAGATCGCTGCCATTACTATTAAAAAAAAAAAAAATAATAAAAATGCCATAAATCTATCCCCTATTTTGTAGACGCTATAACTTTTGTGCAAACCAATAAATATACACTTATTGTGATTTTTATTACCAAAAATATGTAGAAGAATACATATCGGCCTAAACTGAGAAAAAAAATGTGCTTTTTTTAAAAAAAATTGTGGATATTAATTATAGCAAAAAGTACAAAATATTGTGTTTTTTCAAAATCGTCACAGTTTTTTTTGTTTATAGCGCAAAAAAAAAAAAACGCAGAAATGATCAAATGCCACCAAAAGAAAGCTTTATTTGTTGGGAAAAATTTTGTTTGGGTACAGCGTTGCATGACCGCGCAATTGTCGGTTAAATCGACACAGTGCCGTATCACAAAAAATGGCCTGGTCATTGAGCGCCCAAATCTGTTAGACAGGTCAGTTTGGTTGGTCGCAGGCCTGTCGGTAAGTAGAGATTGGAATTTTCCTTGGCCTTTTTTTTTTTTATATATGTTGCCCTCCAATGCTCCTTGCTGCAAAGGCCAGTTATAGGTGGTGGGTGGGGGCAGTGGCTAATGTTTTCTGCAAAGGAGAATAATGCATATATGTTTATTCCTGATTGAATTGGATCAAACTATACACAGTATATTTATTATTGAACCAATAAAATATTTTATGAATAAATCCTCAAGAACATTATAAAATTTATGTAGACAAGTGAAAAGTGGAAAACTCACAATACATTGGTTAAATATTATACAGATTAAACAACAAACTCGGTTTACCTTTCAGGGCTCAGGATGAAGTGGATGAAGTTATTGGTTGCAAAAGAGACCTCGAGTACGAAGATCTTGGAAAACTCCAATATTTGTCTCAGGTAGCTGCAAAAACTGTCCATTTTACAGGTTGCTCTATATTTAAAAGCCCCTTTGATCACCAAAGCTCATTCACTTATGAATGGACACACGAGCGATTGGTACCGTTTACTCACTGTGTCCATTTAAAAAAGGATAATAGGAAAATATGTAATTTACCGGGCCCCTTCCCTCACTCTCCATCCTGAAAGGATCCCCTGCAGCAGCTGGCGAGAGAGGGGAAGAGGGAAGCCAGCAGCAGGGGAGGGGGACCAGGGGAGCAGACTGGGGCCTGGGGGCAGAAGGAAACAATTAACCTGGATAAGAGGGGATGCAGGAGCGGCATATAGAGGAATCAATGCCCTCCATTTTCCTCCTGCAGCCGCTGAATACTGGCGGGAGGGAGAGGCGGCATATAGCGGTACCAATGCCCTCCATTTTCCTCCTGCAGCCGCTGAATACTGGTGGAAGGGAGAGGCGGCATATAGCGGTACCAATGCCCTCCATTTTCCTCCTGCAGCCGCTGAATACTGGTGGGAGGGAGAGGAGGAGAAGCTGGATTTCAGCTGATACAGGAGTAAAATGAAGGACATTGGTTCCTCTATATTCTGCCCCCACCACCCCTCCTATCCAGGTGTAGAACTAAATATGACAAGGGAGCCGCATGGGCCCCCTGAAGTATGGGGCTGGGTTGCAATTGCGATCCCTATAGTTACGCCTCTGATATGTATATACAGTATCTCACAAAAGTGAGTACACCCCTCACATTTTTGTAAATATATTATTCTATCTTTTCATGTGACAACACTGAAGAAATGACACTTTGCTACAATGTAAAGTAGTGAGTGTACAGCTTGTATAACAGTGTAAATTTGTTGCCCCCTCAAAATAACTCAACACACATTAATGTCTAAACCGCTAGAAAAAAAAAGTGAGTACACCCTAAGTAAAAATGTCCAAATTGGGCCCAATTAGCCATTTTCCCTGCCCAGAGTCATGTGACCCATTAGTGTTACAAGGTCTCAGGTGTGAATGGGGAGCAGGTGTGTTAAATTTGGTGTTATCGCTCTCACTCTCTTATACTGGTCGCTGGAAGTTCAACATGGCACCTCATGGCAAAGAACTCCCTGAGGATCTGAAAAAAAGAATTGTTGCTCTACATAAAGATTGAAATTCTATTCAAGTAACTATTCTTAACTCAAAAAAAGTCCCTTCTATTGCTCTGTCTCCTCCAAACTCCTTTTTTTTGCTGATGTGATCTGCCTTCCTGGCAGAGGGTGGCAATATTCATTCTCCATAGTCTCACTGTATGTAGGACTATAGCTACCCTCTTTCGCTTGAATCCGAGATGGACTGTAGGATGTGTAGTGTACATAGAGCAGTGCTCATGACCTCAACTAACATGCACCGCTCCATCCAAACACATGTAAGTGAGGGGAAAAGGAGAGGTTCTGGAGCTCACAGAGGACATTTCAAAGAGGCAGAGAAATTTCATAAAGAAATAGATTACAGGGCTAATAAGTAGTGGATGTATTGTGCTGGAAGAGTTCTCCATAGTGCATTGTCACCAAGCTGAGAACAAGCTGTCACCAACATCTCCAGGTCTCATGGCTAATGATTGGGAGCTGGGAGAACCGACTCTCAATTATGTGGACACCATGATCAGTCAGTAAAATCCACTCCCTCTGAATGGAGAAAAAGATATGTTGCAAATTTTGTATATAAACTATATAACCAAAAGTATTGGGACACCTGCCTTTACACACACATGTACTTTAATGGCATCCCAGTCTTAGTCCGTAGGGTTCAATATTGAGTGGGCCCACCATTTGCAGCTATAACAGCTTCAACTCTTCTGGGAAGGCCGTCCACAAGGTTTAGGAGTGTGTCTATGGGAATGTTTGACCATTCTTCCAGAAGAATTTGTGAGGTCGAGTACTGATTTTGGACGAGAAGCCCTGGCTATTAGTCTCCGCTCTAATTTATCACAAAGGTGTTCTATCGGGTTGAAGTCAGGACTTTGTGCAGGCCAGTCAAGTTCCTCCACCCCAAACTCGCTCATCCATGTCTTTATGGACCTTGCTTTGTGCACCGGTGCGCAGTCAAGTTGGAAAAGGAAGGGACCATCCCCAAACTGTTCCCACAAAGTTGGGAGCATGAAATTCTCCAAAATGTCTTGGTATGCTGACACCTTAAGAGTTCCCCTCACTGGAACTAAGGGGCCAAACCCAACCCCTGAAAAACAACCCCACACCATAATCCCCCCTCCACCAAATGATTTGGATCAGTGCACAAAGCAAGGTCCATAAAGACATGGATGAGCGAGTTTGGGGTGGAGGAACTTGACTGGCCTGCACAACCCCATAGAACACCTTTGGGATAAATTAGAGCGGAGACTGCAAGTCAGGCCTTCTCATCCAAGATCAGCGCCTAACCTCACAAATGCTCTTCTGGAAGAATGGTCAAACATTCCCATAGACACACTCCTAAACCTTGTGGACAGCCTTCCCAGAAGAGTTGAAGCTGTTATAGCTGCAAAGGGTGGGCCAACTCAATATTGAATCCTATAGACTAAGACTGGGACGCCATTAAAGTGTCTAAAGGCAGGCGTCCCAATACTTTTGGTAATATAGTGTACCTTGCATATTTTTCTTCTAGTCGGAGAAAAATAAATAAATAAATAGATCAATATAAGATAAAATAGATCGGGCTTGATCTGGGTTATTGTCAGGGTTGAAGGTCAGGGTGAAGGTTGGATCCAAATGTCAGGGGTCAAATGTCACTGTTTTTTTAGAACTAAAGAAAAGCATTTTTTAATTTAGTGCCAGTGTGTTTAAATAAATAAAAGAAAAAGCAAAATGCACGCTATTGTTTCTGGGCTCTACTATGGATGCAAACAACAATTAATATACACATATCTAGGTATTGTCACAAACATAAGCAATAGGAGAATTTTTTTTGTTTTTTAGTAACAGCAAGAAATATACAGTTGAATTTTAAAAAATGTTTTTTTTTTTTTACTATTTTAGTCCAGTTTTCATTTGATAAAATAAAAACAAAAAAAACAAAAAAACAGGCGGTATTCATTACCATTTACCACCATTTGAAAGGACAATTAGTCCTGAAAAAAACAAGGTATAATCCAGCTGGATTTCCTAGGTAGTTGCAATGATATTACAAACTTCAGATTTAATATGTATCTTCTTTAGGTCTTGAAGGAAAGTTTAAGACTCTACCCTCCTGCTCCAGGTACATCTCGTGCACTAGAAGAAGAAACTTATATAGAGGGAGTGAGAATTCCTGCTAAATCATCACTGATGGTAAGATCCAAACCCTCCACATCCACTGACCCAAACAATGTTTACCGTGTATATATACAGTAATCACTACCCTAAAGAGACCCTGGCACCAATTTTAAAAAAATGCAGATAAAAGCAACAAACAAATATGTATTTTACATGCAGAATTGCAGTGTTTTTCCTTGGCGTAGAAAAAAAACTGTTTTACTCACTTGCATTGTTTGTTTGAACTCGCTAGAAAATTTGCCTAATTGATTCCCACAGCACCCTTCTTATGTCAAAGCTTTTCCCTTTTCTGGGAGTGTCTATTATCTGTGCTGGCCCAGCAACTTTGTCCCTCCCCTCACCTCCTTACATAACCTTTTATGCAGCTGCTGGGGAGGAGCAATGCCTGCAAGGTCCGTTTGCCGGTGCCAGCATCTTCTCCCTGACTATTTCCGAGTGCTGGTCTTTGGGCATCTTGATTGCCTGACATGGGATGATGTCTCCCCCTCTCATGCACAGGAGTTCAGTCATCCTATCACACAGGCAGTGTGCCAGAATGTAAACTGAGCTGTGCATGCGCAGCTCAGTGTACATTCTACGGAGGATTGCAAACATGCAGGTAGGTGTATTTTATTACACAAGAGACCGTTTTCCTTCTGCAATAAAGAGCCTGCCTGCCCGCGATTTTATTTGATCATTTTTAGTACCATTTTAAAGCTTAGCTGCTTTTTTTTAGGCAAAATGGGAATGGTATAGAACTTCTCTCGGCCTTTCATTTGCTGTCTGTGTCCCCATTGGTAAATGTTACCCTCACTTTCTGGACATGTAGTGATGAAAAATCTCTCTAATGGGAGCACAGACTGGAACCAATTTTCCATAAAACTGGGAAGAGTCATAAATGTGTTTTTTGTAAAGGGTGGAAAGGAGCCACTGACAAGTATACTGTATAGAATATCCTATATCTCAGCTTAGTGAGTGATGTTCATTGAGTTTTGCAATGTTCTAAAATCAATACGCCTCATAAAAATATGGAATGTACTGAAACAAGGTTTGACCAATTTGTTTTATGAAATAAACCCGTATCTTCTGTATCTTCTGTTGTTCTTTAAACAGTTTAACTCCTACATCATGGGAAGGATGGAGCAGTTTTACCCAGATCCCCTTGTTTTCAACCCAGATCGATTTCACCCTGATGCTCCCAAGTAATTGTTTTTTCTTACCTGTGCTAATTGTTACCTTTGTGATACATTGGAAATAGCCGATTGGTTATGGTCTAAATCAGGAGTCTCCATACTTTTTAAGCAAAGGGTCAGTCGACTGTTCTTCAAACTTCATGGGGTACAGAATGTGGCCAGTGTGAGTAGAAATGTCCCGGCATCGCAGGGAGTAAATCATGCCTCAGCTTGGTGGATGATATGTGGTCAATAGGAAGAGGAATAGTGCCCCATCATTGGTATCAGTGAAAGGAATAGTGCTCCATCACTGGTACTAGTGGGAGGAATAGTGTCTCATAATTGGTATCAGTGGAAGGAATAGTACCCCATCATTGGTGTCAGTGGAAGGAATAGTGCCCCATCATTGGTATTAGTGGGAGGAATAGTGCCCCATCATTGGTATCAGTGGAAGGAATAGTGCCCCATCATTAGTATTAGTGGGAGGAATAGTGCCCAATTATTTGTGGTGGTGGAAGAAATAGTGTCCCATCATTGATATCAGTGGAGGTAGCAGTGCCCCATCATTGGTATTAGTGTGAAGAATAGTGCCCCATCATTGGTATCAGTGGAAGGAGCAGTGCCCCATCATTGGTATTAGTGGGAGGAATAGTGCCCAATTATTTGTGGTGGTGGAAGAAATAGTGTCCCATCATTGATATCAGTGGAGGGAGCAGTGCCCCATCATTGGTATTAGTGGGAAGAATAGTGCCCCATCATTGGTATCAGTGGAAGGAGGGGTGCCCCATCATTGGTATTATTGGGAGGAATAGTGCCCCATCATTGGTGTCAGTGGAAGGAAGCATCCCATAATTGGTATCAGTGGAAGGAATAGTGCCCCATCATTGGTATTAGTGGGAGGAGGGGTGCCCAATTATTGGTGTTGGTGAAAGGAATAGTGTCCTATCATTAGTATCAGTGGAGGGAGCTGTGCTCCATCATTGGTATTAGTGGGAGGAATAATGCCCCATCATTGGTATCAGTGGAAGTAGCAGTGCCCCATCATTGGTGTCAGTGGTAGGAATAGTGCCCCATCATTGGTATCAGTGGAAGTAGCAGTGCCCCATCATTGGTGTCAGTGTATGGAATAGTGTCCCATCATTGGTGTCAGTGGGGGGAATAGTGCCCCATCATTGGTGTCAGTGGAAGGAATGGTGTTGCATTGTTGGTGTTAGTAGAAAATTGTCTCATATCAATGGGAGTAATAGTGCCCCAAGGGCCAAATAAAGACAAGCAAAGGGCCACATCCAGCCAGAAGGTCACAGTTTGGACACCACTGGTCTAGACAGCCGACATATCAGACATCAATAACATGTAAAGGTTTCCATATATCAGCGTTGCCTTATTGCTGGATGTAAATGGGATCATACAGCCTTTCGATCTGTTTGGAGCAGCTCAAGGACAAAAAATTTTCATCTCGAGTCAGTGTCAGATATTAGCAAAAGCTCCAGCTGTGATTTTTTTGGGTTTTCTAAACTTACATTTTCTAGTCCATTCTTGCCTTAGGGCAACAGTAGCACCTAAAAGTCTCCAATTCTAATGATTTCCAATACTTTTCTTTTTAAAGATCGTGGATGTTCCCAGCAGTATAAGAGCCTATGCAGGCAACTATAAAAAAATGGGGTATCATTGCTGATCTTGGGAAAAAAAGAAAGAGTAGGAAAATCCAGGGATGAGGCCAGAGTCTGAAGACTCCCATATAGTGTAGTTTCCTTGGTTTTTATGGCCACAAATAGGAAAATATCTTGGAATAATATTATTTACATCTGGTTAGGTTGCAATAGTCTACCTAAATAGTTTGCAACCTGTCATCACTCATCGGGCATATGAAGAATATCTCTGTCTCCATGCAGATTAATCTTTTAGTGGATGGTCAAACTTAAAGGCTTGTTCCACCTATTGGACCATGTTTCATATTACACCCATACAGTATTTGAGCAGTAACATTAAACATGGCTGCATTCCCCAACCCCCACCCTCAAACTGCCCCCCATTTACCTGAATCACAGGGGCCTTCTCCCTGAAGCATCCTTTTTTTTTTTTTTTCGTTTTTTTTTTATTTAACAGGGCTGTGTGTGGCTACACCCACCCTGCCACGTCATCCAGTCACAGATTCATATACAGGGACCTGTGAATGAAAGACTACAAGTTCTATCTGCCAATGTGGCAGGGACTCACAGAGTGTCAGCACAAGTATTCCGACATCCCTGCACTTGTAGTCCATTGTTTACTTCCTCTAGCCCCATAACTGTACAAACCTGTGGCTAAGATGTAATGCAGGAGTCTGTGCATTGCACCCACGATGCACTAATCATGGTTGGTTGGAGTGCTCTGCAGGCTTCAATGCAAAAATGTAATACATGCAAATTATTTGTTTTATTATGTGTATGCATTTGCTAAATTTTGCAAAAGACCAATTATTCCTTCAATGCAGTGGTCTCCAAACTGCGGCCTGGGGGCAGGATGTGGCCCTTTGCTTGCCTTTATCTGCCTTTTGGAAGGCAACATGGTTTAATATCATATTTCTGGTATTTCATTCCCTGGTTGATACAGGCAGGATACGGGGCCCCAAGTAGGAATTTAAGCAGTTAACCAGTTACACATCAGAGCTTTGTAGCATATCAGAATCTGCATCTGAAAGTAACAAGTGGCTGTAACAAGGGCTTGGCTCCGAGCCGACTGGTATGATAATACACTGCAAGCAATCTTCAAAGAGAGCCATGGCTGCCAGGATGATTGATGACGGTGGGTGACAAAGATCAAAGGATCAACAGGCACCTAAAGGTGATACATGGACAATGCTGCCCCTAGAGGCCAATACAGCAGGAAGGACAGTAATATAAGATATTAAAAGGACTACCTCTTGGCAATATCTTATTGGACAGGAGGCTAGTGGGGGTGGTTACGAATGGGTCTGAATGAATGTGTAAAAAAGGACCACAGGAGATAATTTGTCACCTTTTTTCGCTCATGGCTCTTGCCTGATGGTTCTGAGCCTCATGGCTATCTCTTTTGCCATCTGAGCCCAGCTGACGAAACAAAATCTTGAGGAAAGCATTGTGATAAGTATCTTTGATATTCTTGTATTATATGTTCTGGTGTTATATGCTTTGTAATATCTTTCTTTAGTATTTTCATGTTAGCGTTTTCCTATTTCCTTTCCTAAGACTTTGTTTTATTAAGCAGTGTGCTTGGTTTCATAGATAACCTTGTATTATAGTGATAACAACAGTAACTGTGATCAGAGTTTTAATAGACTAGCTAACTATAGGAATAGACAAGTTAATACATAGGTGCAATAGAGGGAATCCGTAACCACCCTGGAATAATATTTATTGTACTAATTACTTCACTGCCCCTTGGGGAACTATTCCTCCCACTGACAGTAACAATGGGGCACATTGTTTTTTCTACTCACACTGGCCACAGTCCGACCCCTTTAAAGTCTGAAGAATAGTAAACCGGCCCTTTGTTTTGAATGTTTGGAGACCCCTGCTTTAATGCATAGGAAGAACTAGACCTTATTCCCTCAGGGTGGGCTGTGACAGGAGTGGTTTGTAGGATAAGAGATATGCAAATCGAAATGCTTATATTAGAGAGGTGTCCAAGATTGGTGGATTATACATTCGGAGCCACGCTAAAATTTATTGTTGTACTTATGATAAAACACCATATAATGTGTTTCATACCAATGTGACATTTCTTCAGCACAAGTGAGTCACATTTTAGTTTAGTTGTCAGCAGTGTGCAGAATGTGTAGTACCCTGACTAAAGTATATGTTATGAAGAAGTAGCAAGCAACCATGAAATGCATTATATGATGTTTTAATGTAACTACAATAAAATAGATTTTACTCTGGACACAAGATTTTTTTAATTGACTTCTCCATACGCACATGTATGTGCTTTTGCACAACTAAGAAAGATTCACCTGGTACATTTTCCTAACATCTGCTCCCAGGCCAGGGCTACAGATACTGTATGTTTGGGGCAAACAAGTATTTAGTAAAGCATCCTCTCTGCATTGCATCCTAATGAAAAGTGCCTGCAAAATACAGACATGGCACCCAGCTCATTAAAAAAGCTCCCTGAAGCAGACACAATTGAACATTAATGACAGATCAGCCTACATGGGAATTTTGAAAATGTGTTAATGGGTTTCACTATTGTCAAAGCATAGGCATTAATTAAAATCTCATACAAACAAATGCCTATGCACATTTGGTCTTAAAGTAGTACACTTTGATTCTGACAAAATTGCCTGTAGTAATTTCATTTTTCAGCTGAAATGTCTGGCACATGAAGTGAGTAATTTTCCTTTCTCCAAACAGGCCATATTTTACGTATTTCCCATTTTCACTTGGGCCACGTTCTTGTATTGGACAAGTCTTTGCGCAGGTATGATATTTTAGTTTATCACATAACAATGTGGCAAAGAAAATGCCTGGAGTATATGCCTAGAGCCTGCCTAGAGACATACAGTATACACAACTGGAGGACAAAGTGATAAATCCCTTTTATATCTTGTTATTATTCCCCGGTCACTGATACTTACCTTCCCCTCACTCTCCCACTGTCCCCTTGGCTTGTTGGACCCATGGGTCTAATCCTTGTTGGAGCTTCATGCCGGAGCTTACACAGGGTCTTATCCCCTCCCACACATGCATAGCTCTGGTAATTTGCCGAACAGGCTTGAGCAGGGCTGCTGATAAGGGGGTAGTAGCTGTCCTTCTGTACTGGGCCCAGGCCCCATAAGTTCAACGAGGGGCCCAGAGCAGCAGAAATTGGCACAATTACTGGTACCAATCCCCTTATGTCCCTCCCTTGCAATGATTCAGTGTGTGAATGAACGGGGAGCCTCTGTACAGAACACTTCCTGTTCATTCACTCTGCAGCCGAGGCTGCAGAGAAAGGATTGAGGAATCTGTGTCCTCAATCTCTTTCTCTGTCTCAAAAGTGAGACGTTGGGTGTCTGTTATTTCTGATATTTCACCAACCCTCACAGGGCTGTTAAAAATAAAATAAAATTGTACTTAATTAAGGGCTTATTCTCACAGGCATTTTGGTTGCAAGAATTAGTGGTTTCTTCATTCAGCTGGAGCCCCGTTAGGCTTGGCTCACTGTTCCTGTAAGCTAGGCTGCACGGGGCCCCATGGTTTTAACAGCAGTCCTGGGCTTGAGCACCACATCCTGTGAGGAATAGGATAAGGTCATATACTTGCCCATAACCATTTTTTCCAAGGCCTCTGACACATAAGCAGAGCAGTGAAGGACCAAGGGTAAGGTAAGTATCAGTGTTTGCCTGGAGGGACAGGGGGCTTGTTATTAAATAACTCTATCACTTCTGCCTATTCCTGTTAACTAAAGTTGCATTTTTTCTAAAAACAGCTTTGCTTATTTGGTAACACATGAGCATCTACTCATTTATACTGTCCAGTAAAATAGAATTTAAGTAGAGTGACTTAAAGGGTCAGCCCACCCAAACTTGATACTCAGTGTTTGGTGGAGACTGGAGAGTTGAAGTGTAATTGCACCTTCTGTGGTTCCCCGCCCCCCTCCAAAACTTGTATTCTCACCTGCCCCCAGTCCAGCTGTGAAGATTGGGATAGCTAAGGGCTCTTTCAAACCTGTGGTGGACTGTGGTGCCCTCCAAAGAGCAATCTATAGTGTTATATCACCTACTAACTGCCTAATTTAGCCCTGTATTGCCACACTACCGCACCACAATTGCATGCATTGCACACAAAAGCAGCGCAGCCCCATTGAACTTAGTGGGTGAGTTTGACAGGTGGTACCACCTGTCAAACTCTGTACCTAATGTTAAAAATTTGTACAGCCCCATCCAGCTGTATTTTGCAAATTTGGGTGGGCAGCCAGGTGGCAGTAAAACCGCGGCTCTGCTGCCTGTTTTTGCCACCTCTCCAACCGCCAATCTGCAAGAGATCTAACTCTCCAGTCTCTACCAATCATTGAGTATGCAGTTTGTGAACTGAACCTTTAAGTCACTCTGCTCAAAATCAGTTTCACTAGAGAGTATAAATGAGCACTTATGTGCTACTGAATAATCAAGGCTGTTTTTTAGAAAAAAGGGATTTGAGTTAACAGGAATAGGTAAAGTGTCAGGTTTTCTTAGTAACACCCCCTCCACCCAACACACTGATACCCACCTTCTCCACGTACTTCCATCTCTCTGTTTATGCCCTCAGGGCATACATCTGACAGTTTCTTACAAATCTTGAGGTCTCCATTGTGACATCCCTGTGTTTAGTCTGCTAGGCCTGCACACCCGCTGACAATGCAGTGGTGGTAGAGGGGCGATGGACAGGGATTTCCGCAGGTCACTAAAATGCAGACAAAATCATTGCATGAGCCCAACTGGCCTGTATTCAGGATCTCACCACAAAGTCAGGGGGACCTCCCAGGAGAGGACATTCACTCAAGTTGAGAAATCCAAGGGTAATACTTTAAACTGATTATCTGTATTTCTTTATACAGATGGAAGCGAAGGTGGTATTGGCCAAGCTCCTGCAGAGATTCGAGTTTGAGTTGGTGGAAGGACAAAGCTTCAAGATTCATGATACAGGCTCTCTACGACCCATGGGAGGGGCAATATGTAGACTGCGGCCCAGAACAGGAACCATGAAGAAATAGACTTTTATGTACATTTTTTATGTAATGACTATACCAACTAACTGTCTAATGTAACAAGACTACAGTAAAACTTTGGTTTGAGAGTAACTTGGTTTGAGAGCGTTGTGCAAGACAAGCAACATTTTTAAATACATTTTGGCTTGATATACAAGTAGCGTCATATCAGAACTGAGTATAAAAGAGAAGAGAGGTGCCTCTAAGTTTAGAAATATGGTTACATTTAATGAAGGTACAACATTTAGCAACATATTGCTACACTTAAAGGGGCCTCTCTTCTCTTTTATACTCTGTAGCTCCTGCGGGATTTTGTTTCTAATCCCCTTGTGGAGGCTTCCATTTGCGGATGGACATTTTATGGTTACACAACCTGGTCAAATTGCTATAATTTTTTTATATGGACTATAAACTGAAGGACCTATGAATAAAGGGCTGTGGAACGAATCATTTGAGTTTCCATTATTTCTTATGATATACAAGTGCTTTGGAATACAAGCATGTTTATGGAACAAATTATGCTCACAATCCAAGGCTTTACTGTATTGAAAAAAGTCTATGTACTAATGAGTTCATAAAAAATATTAGATAAATATTGGTATTTTAAAATAAAGATGCATAGACAGCTATATATTTTAGAATGTATTTGTTGAAAAGACTAATACCAGATCAAATTCAGATTCTTACACTGCTAGCTACAGGGTACCTCTTTCAAGGGCCACAGCAGAAGTGTCGCTAGGGGGTGGCTATTGGGGCTTTAGCCCCGAATCTGGCGCCCATAGCCCTGAGTCTCTTGCCGCGGGGTCCCTGCCTAACCAGCGGGCCATGGCTGCGGTGGGCAGGCTGGCTGCATGAGAGGGGCAGAGGAGAGGAGAGAATCGAGCGGGCAGACGAGCAGAGATAACATCATCTCTCTCTGACCGCTCCACATCAGCGCTCTTCACAGCCGGGCCTCTTCAATGTGGGAGCGAGGTGCAGAGAGATGACATCATTTCTCACTGTCCGCCACACATCAGTGCTCTTCCGCCCTGACAGCGCGGTGGAGTGGAGGTCACGTGCTCCCTGTCATTGGTGGAGGTCCACTCTGCAGCCAGACCCCCTTGCTTCAATGTCGGAGGTGTGGCGGGGAGCAGCGAGATGACATCATCTCTCACTGCTCGCCAGGCATTACTGCTCTCCTGCCCTCACTAAATGGACCAGTGCTGCCAGCCTGCCACCAATGCAGCGACAATGCACATTTGCTGGCACTGTCTGGCATGGCAAGTTACTATCCACATCACTTGGCAAGTGAAAATCCACATCTGGTGCCAGGTGACGTGGCAAGGGACAACCCATATATAGTGTCAGGTGACGTAGTAAGTGACAATCTGCAAATGGTGGCAGGTGATGTGGCAATCTGCAAATGGTGGCAGGTGATGTGGCAATCTGCAAATGGTGGCAGGTGACGTGGCAATCTGCAAATGGTGGCAGGTGACGTGGCAAGTGACAATCTGCAAATGGCGGCAGGTGACATGGCAAGTAACAATCTGCAAATGGTGGCAGGTGACATGGCAAGTGACAATCTGCAAATGGTGGCAGGTGACATGGCAAGTGACAATCTGCAAATGGTGGCAGGTGACGTGGCAAGTGACAATCCACGTTTGGTGCCAGGTTACAGTGGCAAGTGACAATCCACATCTGGTGGCAGGCGACATGGCAAGTGACAACCCACATCTAGGGGCAGGTGACGGTGGCAAGTAACAAGCTGCATCTGGTGGCAGGAGATGTGGCAAGTGACACGCCCTGGGCTCCCATTGATTGTGCATTATGGTGAGTTGAACCACTTGCTTACCACCAGTGTGCCCCCCCGCGGGCCTACAGTGATGCATTTTTGTGAAAATTAGCATATGCCGAGATCTGTGTGTATTATTATTATTATTATTTTTTTAATCCTTCCCTTTGCACTTTCATGCATTGTGCCTTGACACTGTGTTTTTTTCTAATTTCTGCATTTTTAATAAAAATCTATTGAAGAAAAAAATATGTAATTATGTAATAATAATGAATAAAAAGCTGCATTGATGTTTGATTTTTATATCCATCTTCAAGTTCAACTTTATTATAGTAATATAATTGGGGTTTAGTGGCAGCCCAAATCTCTAAAAGGTCCGGCGCAAGAATTATTCTTGGGTCCTGCATTCAACATCACAAGTACAAACACTTTTTCACTATGTATAGATAAATACAGATGAAAAATAGCCTTTGTAATACTCTAACCGCTCTTATGGTTCATGTATTGCAGCTGGTATCAGTAATCTCCAGCACTAATGCCTTTCTGACACAAGGGGGTCTCTTTATAAAACATTTGTTGCATGAATGTCAGAAGCATTCTTAAAGCGTTTGTTACCCCAACACTTCATTTTCCTGATATGTGCCTGCTGTACTATGTACTTGTTTGAGAGGATATCCTGTTCTCTTGGTATTGCTTCCTTTATGTGAAATCCCTGGTGTTTCCGCCAGTCCCTCTGCTTTCCTATTAAAAACTGACCACACTAAGCAGGAGAGCACAGCATGCTCAGTTCCTGCTGTACCATGTACTTGTTTGAGAGGATATCCTGTTCTCTTGGTATTGCTTCCTTTATGTGAATTCCCTGGTGTTCCCGCCAGTCCCTCTGCTTTCCTATTAAAAACTGACCACACTAAGCATTAGAGCACAGTATGCTCAGTTCCTGCTGTACCATGTACTTGTTTGAGAGGATATCCTGTTCTCTTGGTATTGCTTCCTTTATGTGAAATCCCTGGTGTTCCCGCCAGTCCCTCTGCTTTCCTATTAAAAACTGACCACACTAAGCAGGAGAGCACAGAATGCTCAGTTCTCTAGCTGTGCTGGGAACTCAGTATGCTCTCCTCCAATGATCAGACTTGTCCTGACACCCTCCCGCTGCACAGTCATTCACTGGGAAGTTCAGAGTGCTGCTGTTTATCCCCCCCCCCGGGCTGTGTTTAATATTGATTTGGACCCTGGGCAAACATTTTTTTGGGGCCTCCCGAATCCACATATCAACTATTTGTGGGCAGTGCAGGCTCAAGGGGAAGCTGCCTTGGGCCCCACAACAATGTCTGGTGACTGGGCCCGGGGCAGCTGCCCCTTTTGCCCTGTGTTAAAGATGCCCCTGCCTCCCCCCAACTATTATGCAGCTGAGAACAGAGGGAATGTGATCACTTATAAAAATGGGAAAAAAGGTATTGATAATGTCTTTTTTATATTTATACAAAAATGTTTTGCATTCAATTTCTATTTTAAACTGAATGGGTTGTTTTACAAGGTGATCGTTTACAATCACTTCAAGAGTTTACCAAAATGTCTTGTACTTTTGAGAGGTTAATTCCTGTATCGTTAGCTCCATCTACTGGCCAAATTGGTATAGTTTTCTGAAATACTTCAATGAAAAAATTATACTTCATTTAGGCTCCATCATACTGTAGTACAGGGATATGCAATTAGCGGACCTCCAGCTGTTGCAAAACTACAAGTCCCATGAGGCATAACAAGATCAATCATGGCACCCAGAGGCAGAGGCATGATGGGACTTGTAGTTTTGCAACAGCTGGAGGTCCGCTAATTGCATATCCCTGCTGTAGTATAAATGAAGCTGACGATATAGGCATTAAAGGAGGAGTCACCCACAGTGTAACCAGGGACACAATAAGGTGAATATGAGATATATATCCTCCACCGAACACCAACACACCCGGCCCCTTAACAAAGAGAGTGGACCACTGAATTACAGGTGGTCAGACAGCTGTACAGCATCATGACGTCAGAGCTCCACCCTACGCGGCTTTTCATCCAATAGGAACGTCATCAGGGGCGTCGGCGTTCCTATTGGATGAAACGCCGCGTAGGGTGGAGCTCTGACATCACGACGCTGTATGCGTTGAACGTGGTCATCTTTGTGGTTGGAAACACTTCTGACATGCCTGCCTTTATTTTATGAAATACTACAAGATTCAGCCATCTACTATTCAAGCGAAGTGGTGCCGTTGTTATGGATGTATTATGCCTGTCTGACCACCTGTAATTCAGTGGTCCATTCTCTTTGGTAAAAGGGCCTGGTGTGTTGGTGTTCGGTGGAGGATATATATCTCATATTCACCTTATTGTGTCCCTGTTTCACCGTGGGTGGCTCCACTTTTTTTTCCCTGAACAAGGACTTTGTTTCAACACAATGGACTCTTACTTTATAATATCATGCTGCATATATATCCATCCTTTTGTTATTTATTGTTACCATACAATTTATGTCAGCTGCTTTATTAGTATTAGCGGAGTGATTAATTTTAAATTATTATTAAAGGAGGAGTACAGGCAAAGCTTGTTTGGCTGTACTTCAGCTGTGGATCACAAGAGTGCAGTTTGTTATGCACTCCTGTGACCCGTTTTCAGCAGACAGTGGGCTGAAGGAAGCCTGCTGTCGGCTAATGTCACAGATGTCACAGAGCCGGTCCAGACTGGGGAAAGATTGCGACCATATGCCTGGACTGGCAACCGGTTCAGCCTCTGAGCGAGCTGCTGAGAGCCTGAGCCAGCCACTCCCGCCGCCTCCACAGCTTAGCGCTCCAGTGAGCATGCGGGGGGGCGGGAGTCCACCAGAGATCTTCATGTTCCTGTGCCCACTGTGCGCAGCATTGTCAAGAAGTTTACAGCCCATGACACTGTAGCTAATCTCTTTGGACATGAGCGAAAGAGAAAATTTGCTGTTTGGCTGTACTTCAGCTGTGGATGCAAGAGTGCAGTCTGTTATGCACGTTTTCAGCAGACATCGGGCTGAAGCCTGCTTTCGGCTGACGTCACAGGCCGGTCCAGACTGGGGAAAGATTGCGACCATATGCCTGGACTGGCAACCGGTTCAGCCTCCGAGCGAGCCGCTGAGATCCTGAGCCAGCCACTCCCGCCCTCTCCACAGCTCAGTGCTCCAGTGAGCACGCGGGGTGGGAGTCCATCTCAGAGATCTTCATGTTCCTGTGTCCACTGTGCGCAACATTGTCATGAAGTTTACAGCCCATGACACTGTAGCTAATCTCTTTGGACGTGAGCGAAAGAGAAAAATGTATCAAAGATTGCAACAAAGGATTGTTTGAATGGTGGATAAAGAGCCTCGATCAACTTCCAGACAAATTCAAGCTGACCTTCATGCATAGGGAATTGTGTAAGCTCGCACTATACTTCGCCATCTGAATGAAAAGGGAGGCTATGGTACCTAAGACCCAGGTGGACCCCATTTCTGACACAGAAACTTAAAAAAGGCAGATTAGAGTTTGCCCAAAACTTACCTGTGGAACCCAAAATACTTTTGGGAAAATTTGCTGTAGACAGACAAAACAAAATTACAGCTTTTTGGTAAAGCCCATCATTCTACTGTTTTCAGAAAAAGAAATGAGGCCTTTAACCTCCCTGACGGTATTCCCGAGTGTGGCTCGGGGTTAAATTTCAGCACCATTAGCGGTAACCCCGAGCCACACTACATTACATCTCAGGATCCTGGTGCAGTGTTACTTACCTTGTCCCCAGGATCCTGTGATGTCCCCCGCTGTGTCTACGGGCTCCGTCCTCCTCCAAAGCCTGTCTGTGCCAGGCTCCGTTCCCTGCGAGCGTCGCAACGCACGGGGGGCGGAGCCTGGCGGCAAATTTTAAAAAATGTAAAATTCATAACACATATAGTACTGTAATCTTACAGATTACAGTACTGTATGAAATCATTTCACATCCCTTTTGTCCCCAGTACTTTGTCCAATGCCCTGCATGCAGTTATATATTATATATACTGTTCTTTCTGCCTGGAAACTTGAGATTGTCCATAGCAACCAAAAACTGTCCCTTTACATCAAAAGTGGCTTTAGACCAGCTAGAAAACAGCGATAGTAAATTAGAACACTTGCAGAATTGAGTGATAGTGAATCGTGGGGAAATTTATTTTATTATTAAATATATTATTATTTTTTTAATTATTTATATTTATTTATTATATTATAATTTATTACTTTGTGTTTCAAACTTCATCATACCTGGGATGTCTACTAGACTCTTGTTTGGACAGATTTATGTGTGTTATTGTTAAGAATTACAGGCCTACAATATAAAACGCCAAATTTCCATGCAAAATAATTGTACTGCTTTCAGCACCTTTGCTGCTTCAGGCACTGGATGTCTTGACTGTGTGCATGGCATTCTGAAGACTACCAAAGTATTCTGGGGTGCAATTTAGGGCCCAGTGTCAGAAAGTTGGGTCTCGGGCAGAGGTCATGGGTCTTACAACAGGACAGTGACAAAGCACACGTCAAAAAGCACCCAGAAATGGTTTAAGACAAAGCGCTGAAGAGTACTGAACTGGCCAGCAATGAGTCCAGATCCAAATCCCATAGAGCATCTGTAGAGAGATCTCAAAACAGCAGTTGGGAAAAGGAACCCTTCCAATCTCAGAGACCTGGAGCAGAGACCTGGAGCAGTTGGTGAAAGAAGAGTGGTCCAAAATTCCAGTAGAGAGGTGTAAGAAACTCAATGATGGTTGCAGGAAGCGATTGATTTCAGTTATTTGTTCCAAGGGGGGTGTGCTACCAAATATTAAATTGAGGGTGCCAATAATTTTGTCCAGTCCATTTTTGGAGTTTTACGTGGAATATGTCAGATTTGGCTTTTTGTTTCTCCACTTTTTTGTGTCATACCAATACAAACAAAAGAAAAAAACGTGAGCAGTGGCGTCGGGAGGGGGGGCTGGAGCCCCGAATGGGTCCCCGAAATGCCCCAAGTCTCAGTCATTTATTAAACAATTATTAGCCCAGAGTCCCCCGAGAGAGTGCAGCGCCGCACTGCGCATGAGCGGGGATCGATCCGAGCAGCGAGCACAAAGTCCGCTCACGTGGGTAGCGGCGCTTAACTCTCAAGTCTATTGGATGTCACATGGTCCCGCCTGTGCTCCCGGCATTGGACTAGTGAGACGTCTATCATAGGCGCTGCCATGTCCAGGAGGCGCCGCTTCCTGGACTCGGCAGCGCCTATGATGGACATCACACTGGTCCAATGTATGCCGGGACCGCGGAAGATGTGACGTCCATCATAGGCACTGCAGGCTCCGGAAGGCGGGAATTACAATGCGGCCGCCGCGCCATGTCACTGTGAGAAGATCCCCGCTTTGGTGGGCGGCTCTCCTCTTCTGTGTCTCCTGCCCTCCTGTGTCCTGTCCTGTCCCCCTCTCCTGTCCTGCGTCCTGTCCTCCTCTCCTGCCCTCCTGTCCTGTGTCCTGTCCTCCTCTCTTGCCCTCCTCTCCAGCCCTGTCCTCCTCTCCTGCCTTCCTGTCCTGTGTCCTGTGTCCTGTTCTGTCCACCTCTCCTGCCCTTTTGTCCTGTCCTCCTCTCCTGCCCTCCTGTCCTGAGTCCCGTTATGGCTCTAGCTGCGGCTGCCTGGAGTGCCTGCTCAGCAGGCCCTGCAGTCTACTCTACTGTGACGGGCACCGCCGCACACTACAGCTGAGCTGCGGGAGGAGGTCACGTCACCTGAAGTCTGGTCAGGTAGGTCAGTGTATGTCAGGTAGGTCAGTGTAGATTAGATAGGTCAGTGTATGTCAATGTAGGTCAGGTAGGTCAGTGTGTGTCAGGTAGGTCAGTTTGGGTCAGTGTGTGTCAGGTAGGTCAGTACGGGTCGGTTAGGTAACACACACACACACCCCCACACCCCCCGGTGCCGGACTCAAAGCCTCTGGTCTTTTTGCATAATGCCCCTGAACATGAGAATGCCTAAAGATTTGTAATTGCAACAATTTTCTGGGCGAAGTGGTGCATTATCTGACAGAAATGAAGGGGGGGGAGGGTGGCAATATTTTTGGCAATGAATGTATGGTACACTTTTCTATCCATTTACCAATGCTGGCAGCATTAAGATTAAAGCGGTTGTTAACTCGTACCCTCCCAAAAAAAAAAAGGACAAATTGCAAGCAAACAAACAAGGTAGTAAGGATTTCACAAATAGCAATCAGCTAGGTGCTTACTAATGTTTTATATGGCAGAAAATAGACAGGATTGGTTTACTTCCACTTTAAAATCAGTCAATGTTAATTAAGACAATGAAGTCATGCTTTAAGTTGCCCATTAGGCTGCCTATCAGGTGATGTGGAATTTTAAACTTTACTATAAAATAGGCAAACAAAATAGTAAAAGTAACACACTTGTTCTGTGAATATCTTTATTGACTGTAGAAAAATCTATTTTCCCTTGTAGCTCTACTAAAGTAGAAAGAGCTCACATATTGCAAATAATGGTATATTATTCTTTACCTTTGGATATATCCGGTCCACACTTGATATTAAAAGCGTCTATGCCATGATTCACTGTAAAAGACACCACTCCATTGATTACAGTTTTGTTCTGCATTTGATGGGCAGGCAGCTCAAGCAAAGCAATGTCTTTTCTGGGTTCATTCCCATGAGTTTAGGTCTCTACAAAACAGTAGAAACATCTTGCTGATCATGATGTTACCTCTAACACACCACCAGCTGATCATTGGGGTGATGGTGAGTGACTCTAATGCCTCGTACACACGATCAGACTTTCCGCCAACAAAACCGTGGAATTTTGTCTGAAGGGCGTTGGCTCAAACTTGTCTTGCACACGGCCACACAAAATGTTGGCCAACAATTCCGAATGTAGTGACGTACTACGTGGTTTTTCAGCTCTTTAGTGCCACCCTTTGGGCTCCTTCTGCTAACTTCGTGTTAGTAGAAGTTTGGTGAGCGTTAATTCGCGCTTGTCTTTTCGCGTTTTTCATTTTGTGCTTTTCAGTTCGTTTCTGAACCATTCGTTTGTCAACCAGACATGTTGCGGAATCGGAGGAGATAACGTGTTATTTATTATTGGCCTTGGGGTTATTGCTTTGACATTATTTTTTGGTTGAATAATAATGATTTGGTATATTTTCTATATTTTTGGATGCATAGAATGCACTCTTTGGTTAAGTTCTATTGGTAGATAGCATGTTTAATTTTTATTTGTTTTCTTTTTTTTAATGCACAATAAAAAATTTGTGGAGAATAATACTTGGCTATGTATTTTACTTCAAATGACAGTTTGGGAGTAGGCAGTTACATTTTAAAAAATACAATGTAAAATTGACAAGGGACACCAACATAGTTGTATCTTTGATCTTATAAACTACTGGATAATGGTGTTGTGGTAACTTGCACAAATAAAAAAAAATAAAAAAACATAATAATATTATTCTTGATATCACTATAAAAAAAATAGCCTTTGAAAATTTGTTTGCAATAACTCCATCAGTTTCACCAGCAAAACAGCTTCATTATTATCCCATTAAAGAAGAAGAGAATTGCGCGCTGCATTTCGAGATTTCATAATTTTCCACGTCACGAATGTTAATTCTCCATTACAAATGCTAGTTTACAAGACCGACCGCTTCTGCTTCCGAGCATGCGTGTTTGTACTTTTGTCTGACGGACTTGTGTACACACGATCGGAACAGACATTTGTCCGCGGAAAATTTGAAAACCTGCCAGCCAACATTTGTTGGCGGAAAGTCCGACACCAATTGTTTGATGGAGTGTACACACGGTCGGATTGTCCACCAACAGCCTGTCATCACACATTTCCCATCGGAAAGTCCGATCGTGTGTACGAGGCGTTATAGTTTTATTTTATAGCTTCACATATCCTGGTGTTGTAAACACACAAGTTATATCATGTTTGTCACATGGTGCGTCTAGTCAGGGATCTTCGTAGCCTCGTGCGGAGCCTCAGTCTGCAGAGCACCTCATCCATAGGCTGCAGCGTTCCCGTTCCTGTTACTTTACATGTCTGTCCTACTAGCTGAAAATTAAACTTGTGTACAAGTTTGGCCAGTATCACCTTCATCTGTATCTACAAAAAGAAAGCAGAGTTCCAGGAATAACGTGAACAGCATTCAGTACATCTCTGCAAATCATGTACATTTCCCAGTTTTTATGCCTTTACAAATGCTACAAGTACAGATAAATGCCTGTTGATCTGCCAAAAATCCAAAGAGCTCTTTACCATCCTGTATGGGCTGACAGCACAATGCCTCTGGGGGCACATGAAATCCCAGCCAGCGTTGTCAGTCCCACCTACTGCGCCACAGAACTCCACCTTTCCTCCACTGTTACTAGCTCACTTCACATGCATACATTTATTTCTGATTCCTTGGCACCCAAAAGCTTGTGTACACACTGTGTGCAGGTAAAGGCTCTTAGGAGATGTAGTTCTGGGGGGGTGCCTATGGTAAAAGGAACTGACCTCCCAGCAGCTGCCCCTTCAAGCATTTTACAAGCCTGGTGATGATGGCGCAGGGAGTAATAAAAGCTGTTGCTCTTAAAAGGAAGAAGGTCAAATCAAATAAAATACTGGAATGTGCTTTAGAAGGGGGAGAAAGGCTTGGCAGGAAAGGGGTACTCAAAAGAATGATTTCTCGACAGACCTCCCAGCACCTTCTGTTACCAGCTCATTTCACAGTCAGCTTCCTTTTAGCAATATCCACAGCAGACCTGATTAACATCCCATCCCATATCTCAAAAACTAAATGACAGAAGGTTGTTACAGTAACTTTTTTTTACAGAAGCCTTAGGCTGGCCATACATTATACAACTTTCTTGTGCAATTTTCCTTTAGATTTACCAAAACCATATAATATGAGGTCAAACCTAAACACTTTCAATTTGTATCCAATCAGGCAGGCCCCTCGACTGCATAGTTGAGGGTAAATCTAAAGGAAATTGAATATGAAAATTGTATAATGTATGGCCAGCTTAAGGCTAGGTTTAGACCTTCATCTAAACTGTCGCTCCTCTGAAAAATGATCCGCTTTCAGATTGCTTTTCAGAGAGAGCCATCTGATAGTTGGTAAGGAAGTGATGTGATGCCTCAGGTTTCACTGCCTGTTTCAACCCCATACTTGCTGCGCAAAAGCACCACAACCGCCTGCATTGCAGTCAGTTGTGGGGCATTAGCAGAGCTTCCTTATTTGCTTAAATGGGTCATGTTGGGTTGGCAACAAGCAACCTGTCGGATAGTTTTTGGCTCAGCACGGAGGCATGTGAACAACTCCATCCGCCGCCATTGTAGCTTAAGGGGGGGGGTTAGGGGGAGCTAGAAACTTGACTCAGCTGCACCTTTTTTAACACCCCCTCAACCGCAACTCTAAACAATCCCTTAAAGCAACACTTTTCTGCAAGAAGTGCTAGAATTAAAATCAAGGCAGAGATCCAGGTAGTTATTAAAATCTATATGATAAATGCATCCCGGAACAACCAGAAGGCAGCTGGAGTACCATCACCATACAAAGTGTTGTGAAAAAAGGAGATTTTTGGGACTTTGAATGAGGCAGGGACCTAGTCATGCCTCCATCCCTATTCGTATGAGAAAAAGAAGAGGAGCAGAGTGGGACTTTAAATGAGGCACCCAGTCAATATAAGTAGTTAATGATTGGCATTTTTATATGTGTCAGATTTGAATAATAATACATAATATATAATGCTGATTATTATCACAATATTTAATCTATATACATACATAAAAAGCATGAATGACACATATCCATAGGGAAGGATTGTGGGTATAACACCTCTTGACTTCCCATTACTATTAGGAACTCTGCTCCTCTTCTTTTTCTCATACAAAGTGTTGTATTTCCTTTGAATCAATTGTCCCCTGAATATGACCTTCTTTATTATAGTATACCATTTTTATGATAGTTGTGAAAGGACCATATTTTCTTACCTGTGCAAACAGTTTTCCAATGCAGGCCCGAGGTCCCAGAGAAAATGGAAAATATGAGAAGTACGGCCTGAAAAGAAAAATAACACATATACTGAGAAATGTGCAGTTCTTGCACTATATAGTGCTGCCAATAGAGGAATAGTGGTTGCCATTGTTGAGTGGTAGCTGGCAGTTTTTGGACTCAGTCAGTGACATGGAACATGCATACACATCCCGAAGTCAGAGGGAAAGTAGGACTTCTTATATTGTATATCTGTTTCAGGTCAGTGCCTATGAACGTATTGAAGTCAGTGGAAAAGTATGACAGCCGGGCAACCAGTATATTCAGAAGCAGAGCTCAGCAATGGAAGCCTACATATTCTTTTAACACA
Source organism: Aquarana catesbeiana (assembly GCF_042186555.1). Taxonomy (NCBI): domain Eukaryota; kingdom Metazoa; phylum Chordata; class Amphibia; order Anura; family Ranidae; genus Aquarana; species Aquarana catesbeiana. The sequence goes on from NC_133336.1 coordinate 44,996,428, forward strand.
GAACACTGGGTAAAGCTGAGGGGTGAACCGTGTATTATTTAGAGGTCTGGTCATCATGTCTGGTAGGCACAATAGCTAAGAACACCTCAGTCCTTGGAAGAAAGGGGAAAAAGCTGCTTACTGTAAAAGCCAAGGTTTATTGAAGCAAATCAATGCACAGACAAGCCCACCAGATGCATCCAACTCTAATGCGTTTCACTCCTAGCTGGAACTTAGTTGTAGAGTCTACAGTGAAGTTTTAGTTAGGAATGAAACATGTTAGGGTTGGTTGCACCTGGTGGATTTGATTTGCTTCAATAAACTTAACCTTGGCTTTAATGGTGAGCGGCTGTCTCTCCTTTTCTTCTGAGGACTAAGGTGTTGAATGCTGAGAGATTTACAACTGTGGGGATCATGCGCTTATAGCCAGGTGAGAATGGTGAAGCCTACAGTGGAATGATACTCTCTTTACACAATAATAGCTGAGAACAGTTCTTACTCTGCGGCATCAGGGTGGAACCGATCTGGGTTGAAGATAAGGGGGTCCTGGTAAAACTGCTCCATCCTTCCCATCACATATGAGTTGAACTGCAGTGGGAACAAATCAGTGTATGTTAGAGTGTGACCTCCCCTACACTGAAAAAAAAAACAGCCAAACACCAGTAGAATTCTGTTTGAACGCTTGTACGAAAAACCAGCAAAATTGATCATCAGACCATTTGGTGGCACCATCATGGACTCGATAAACTGTGGATGATATTTTTTTTACTGCTTAGCCAATATAGTGAATTGCAACATTTGATCTCAGGATGAACACAAATTAAGTAATTATTGGATTACAGATTATGAATGTACTAAAATAATGAAAAATGTTTATCGCACACAGGCATCATCCTGTGAGAGAATACTAGATTGCTTGAATGTATTAAATGGGTCTTCAACCCAAATGAATACACTCAATACAGTACACTGAAAACTTTATTTGCATTGTTCTTCCATTAACATATAGTTTACAGAATTAATGTTTGTAATAAGGTAATTGTGGTTTTCCAAGCAAAACAAAAAACTTTTCCACCCTTCTCCTTCAATTTTCCAGCTCACTATGGTCAAAAATAAATGTCAATTTATACCTATAAAAGTACAACTAAAGACATCTTTTTAACTTCTGATAGGTCAGGACTATGTTGCTGTCTGGAGAGCAGGTTCGCCCTTCCTATTTGTCATGTTTACAGTTATCACCAAGAATGAAAGTGAAAGAAAAATCCCACATTTTGGGTTATCCCCAGAAGAGCATTAGAGGAGAAATCTTCTAATGGTGACAATAGTTCTGGTGACAATCTGGGATTGTCCTCACTTAAGAGGAATTCACTCTCACTTCCTATTTTGACTATGGGCCAAGAAGTGAAGGGAAATCTCCCCAATGGGACACCTTTTAGCTCTTAGAAAATGAAACAAGCTTTCTGAAAATAAAAATTTTCGAACAAAATTTTACTGGCCAGCGAAAGACAGCTCACCAATCACAACAGAGGTTTTAACCACATTCTATACAAATTAAAAGAAAAAAAATTATCTTGACATGCACTAAAAAAAAAAAAAAAACCTAGCATATCCCTCTGAGCTGTCCTATAAGGGCTTTTTTTGGAGCAATTCCCATTGACCTCCCTCCCAACTCTCATTGACCTCAATGGGTGAGTTTGATAGGTAGCGCTGCCGGTCAAACACTGCAGGCCGAGTTTCTCTGCAGTTTTTAGTGATAAAGAGTTTGGCATTATTATAAGCCTATTTACAACACTAACATTCAGCATTTCTCTAAAAGGTTCCAGATGATCTTTAGGAACTTTATGAAACGTACCATCACAGTGACATGGGCAGGAATCTTTACACCATGCAGGACTATTTCTTCATCCACCGCTCTGGATGTTCCCGGTGCCGGTGAGTATAATCTCAAAGTCTCCTTTAGAACCTATAAAGTGACATATTCTTCAATGGACATTGTGGAAGTACGGTTTGGTATAGGTGGAAATACAGTGAAGTGAGTTCTCCATCCAGGGGGCTAATACCCAGTGAAGGTAAGGTGTAGATGGACCCTTGGACAGTCCCAACAGTGCTCAGTACAAAAGTTCATATCATTCGGGCATCTTATTAAGAGTTTATTAATCCCCCCCTTTGCTTCAGTGTCCTTGCCTTCAGTCTGCTAGGCTAGTGTTCAAAGAATTTATAGTTTTTAATAAGTCTTCGCCTCATTGTCTTTATAAATACATCAACTGTTCCAGACCTGAATAATAAGGGGGAATGTCCCCCAAACCACATTGGCTTTACCTGTTGTTTCTGATCAAGAAATATTTTAAATAGACTCCTAGTGGTATGAACTTTTGCACTAGATTTTTTTTAATGGAATATATGGGAGCTTTTTTAAGTTTTGGGTATGTTTATACTTTAACTACATGGTGACATTCACATGCATGTGGCATAAAATAATTAAACAGTCAAATTATAGTTAGCACATTTTTAAATGATTAAGTTGAATGTTAAATATGTTAAATATAAAGAAATGTAGCTTAATAACAAGAGGGAAATTTAATGTAATAACATATTATTGCATATACCGTACCTGTGATAAATATTGCAGTTTTTCAAGATCTTCAAATTCAATGTCAATTTTTGAACCAATAACTTCATCTGCTTCATCCTGGGACCTGCAATTAAAAAAAACAAAACAAAACAAAACATTGTTTGATCAAAAAGCCTTATTTTATATGTAATAATCAGCATGGTTATTCATCTTATAATAACACAGGTATATGTCTTGTAATGGAGCAAAAGAATAATGTACCCACAAACTATTGTTTTTATTTTAACTATTTACATAAATATTTCCTTTTTATGTAATAAAAACAGACCTAAAGTTGATCCTGCCAGTCACCTTTCTTTCTTGTTCTAAACTGACCACACAAAGCGTAGAACTGATCTGTGTTAGCGTGGTCAGTTTTCATCCTTTGACTGGCCATTCTGAGGTACAAGACATTGTGCAGACACACAGCATGCCTGTATTGGGTAGTTTGAGCAACGACCAATCTCCTGACCAATCACAACCTGCCTCTGGCACACAGTCCCTCCCAATCACAACCTGCCTCTTGAACACGCCCCAATACTCAAGCACAGCCTGAATCAGGGGTGTTGCTAGGTGGCAAAAAGACCAGGGGCTTCAGCCGGCACCGGGGGGGGCGCGGTGCGGTGGAGTGGCGCGGGATTTTTTGGCTGGGCGGTGGGGTTGTGTGACCTACCTGACACACATACACTGACCTACCTGACCTACATACATACATACACTGACATACATACACTGAGTCACTGACATACACACACTGACATACACACACTGACATACACACACTGACATACACACACTGACATACACACACTGACATACATACACTGAGTCACTGACATACACACACTGACATACATACACTGAGTCACTGACATACATACACTGTAACACTGACCTACCTGACCAGGAGACAGACTTCATGTGTCCTGCAGCTCAGCTCAGCCGTGGTGTTCGCTGTGTGGCGCATCCCATCTTCATCACAGGCTTCACAGCAGGCACTGCCAGCCAGTGGAGGAGAGCCGCCCGCCCGAGCGCCAAGCGGGGATCTCATACTGATGTGGCGCGGTGGCATTGTAATTACCGCCTTCTGGAGCTCTGCAGCGCCTATGATGGACATCACACGTCCCGTGGTCCCGGCATTGGACCAGAGGGACGTCCAACATAGGTGCTGCAGGCTCCAGAAGGCGGGACCTGCTATGTCGGTGGCGCTCGGCGGCGTTTGGAATAAGATTGGTCTCACTCCCCACTCTGCGGCAGCGCTCAGGGCTAACAATGCAATGGTTGTTGCCTGACACCAGGGGCTTTTCGGGGACCCATTCGGGGCTCCAGCCCCCCCCCCGACGCCCCTGGCCTGACACTTGCCTCAGGCTGTACAGACTATGAAATACAGGAACACTGTGTGTCTCCACAGTGTCCTGTAACCCCACCCCCACTATTAGGAAAAATAGATGCATGGTCACATGTAAAAAGGGTAATAAAGATCATTTCTGAGATTAAAACAAAATAAATTATGGTGCCTGCATGGTTATAACTGTATTAGAAAGTTTCTATAACATAGTGGAGTTGATTTACTACAACTGGAGAGTGCCAAATCTGGTGCAGCTCTGCATATAAACCAAGCAGCTTCCAGGTTTTATTGTCAAAGGCTTTACTGAACAAGCTGAAGTTAGAAGCTGGTTGACTACTATGCACAGCTGCATTTGCAGTTTAAATAAATCAACCTCAGTGTGTTCACAACTATGGTTGAAAGGAGTTTGCCCAGGAACTGGGGTGCCTGTTTAATGAGGCAAATCTTCAGGCAGATATTACCGCTGAATTTTTTCAATAATTCAAATACGTAGCTGTATGTCTACAGCAGCTTTTCTCAGCCGGGGTTACACAGAATGCTAGGCTTCCTCTAAGAGTTCCACGAAAAATTAGCTATTTCGGATAAATTATACAGACGCAAACAATCTTTTAGGCTATCTATCCAAGGCCTTTCTTCCAATGACCACCAATGAAAGGAGACCCTTCTTCCAATGACCACCAATGTATAGAGGCCCCTCTCACAGTGACCACCAATTTAAGGATGCCCTTTTCGGAAAGACCACCAATGTAAGGAGGCCCTTTTCCCAATGATCACCAATGTAAAGAGGCTCTTCTCCCAACAACCACCAATGTAAGGAGGCCCTTCTCCCAATGACCACACCAACATAAGGGTGGTCAACATAAGGGGGTCCTTCTCCAACTGACCACCAATTTAAGGAGCTCTTCACTTAACAGGGGAACACTACAATTTTCAATGTTTGCATTTCTTTTCTGGTCATTATAGTTTTTTGTTTTATTTCATTATTATTATTGAAAATAATTGCACTTAGAACTCTTGGGTATCAAATACTAACACCACATTCCTTATTCTTTTATTTATTCTTACATCTCAACTTACTATTCACCCTATGGTATCCTGAGCTGTGAATATGGTAAATATTAGCCGAGCCTCCCTGAGACCCAAAAGCTATTTTAAAGTTTCCTCCATGTTCGGTTGGGAAGTGTTGGTCTACAGCAGGGATATGCAATTAGCGGACCTCCAGCTGTTGCAAAACTACAACTCCCATCATGCCTCTGCCTCTGGGTGTCATGCTTGTGGCTGTCAGAGTCTTGCTATGCCTCATGGAACTTGTAGTTCTGCAACAGCTAGAGGTCCGCTAATTGCATATCCCTGGTCTACAGTGTCACTTCAACCACACAGGAAAATGTCAATGAAAAAGGATCCACTTTAGCTCTCATACTCACTTTTTCAGGATTTCAGGCTTTTGGGATAGTTCCATTACCGCAAAGGAGAGCAGATTAGAAGTTGTTTCTTGCCCTACAACAGAGGTGATTTTTTTTCTTTGTACAGCACTTACACATCCCTCTACACCAGACCTCAAATGGCAAATAAAAGTAATTGTGTACCTCCAATTATCAGGGTGACAAAGTTATCCACTAAACTCTCCAAATCCCGGTCATTTTCCAAGTCTGCAACAAAAAGATTTATGAAGGTTTTTTAACCAACTGTATATATATCTATATGTCATTTTGCAACCAAGTAGTAATTGAATATATATATATATATATATATATATATATATATATATATATATATATATATATATATATATATATATATATATATATATATATATATATTTTTTTTTTTTTTTTTTTAAGGGCTACATGTTAGAGAGGTGGCTTGACATATCCATGCATCTTCAACATACATTTGCAAATGAAGGCTTCTAATAACCAGTGCAACTGTGACATTTGTGTTTTGGTTTGCAGGCCATGCTGGTGTCACAGTCAGGGGTCAGGCTAGTAGCTATAACAGTGAAGGCTCACACAGAAACCAGCAGGATAATTCACAAGCCAGTCCCCCTGACAGGTGGTGGGAGGTCTATGCACTAGCCAGTTTTTACCAGAATTCCTGATGGTGGAGAATGGTTTTGCTGCATGCTAGTACCAGGTTGGAGTCCTCAGGATCACCCCACCAGAAGGTGAGCAAGCCTGGATCTGGTAGCAGATATAGCAGGTAGGGATCAAGCAGAAGCGTAGTCAGTAAACAAACCAAAGATCAACATGTAAAAGCACACAGGAGGGCTAGGAAATTTCCCGGTCTGAGCAGGGCTGCATCAAGAGAAGCATTATGAGTTGTGTATTACAGTCTGAGTGCAGTAATGTAAAGAGCAAGATATTGGCTGGAGAAGAGCACAATAATCTGGCAAACAGGAAGTGCAAAGGCATGGCTTTAACAGGAAGTTTACTAGAAACAAGACAGAAAGTAAGGCTGTCCAAGAGATCAGACAGGGAGTTGTCTAGCATATCTCAGTGGGCATAGTAAGAAGAGCTACTGCAGAAACAACAGAAGTACTACGTTCAGATCCAGGTCCTAAGATCTGGGTTTTTATTCAGAAGGCCCAACATCACCTTTCCATCTGGTATCTGTGATAGATGAGGCATCTATCTAAGTCATTCGGCTGTATGGATGGAACTTAAAGTGATTGTAAGGCTTTGATTTTTTTTTTTTTTTAATAACAAACATATCATACTTACCTCCACTGTGCAGTTCGTTTTGCACAGAGTGGCCCTGATCCTCGACATCTGGGGTCCCTCGGCGGCTCTCGCGGCTCCTCCCTGCATCGTATAATGCCCTAGGAGAAGCGCTCTCCCGGGGGGGGGGTTACCTTGCGGGCGCGCTCCCGAGTCCAGCATTCGGCGTCCATAGCCGCCGAATGTAGGTCTCAGCCCCGCCCCCCACGTCATTGGATTTGATTGACAGCAACGGGATCCAATGGCTGTGCTGCTATCAATCTATCCAATCAAGAGCCGAGAACCCCGGGCAGAGGAAGTGCGTGTCTCCGCCGTGGGAAATTCCAGGGCTCAGGTGAGTAAAAGAGGGGGCTAGGGGGCTGTCACTGGAAGAAGTCTTTTCACCTTAATGCATATAACCCCTTTAACACTCCTACAGGTCTAGTCACTGCGCCTTATAGTTCCACAAAATCCAGACTTTCACCAAAAGTTTTTTTAATTTTGAACAGAGTTTTGTACCTCTAAGGTTTTAAATGTTGCCTTTGCCTTCTTTTCTGAGATTTACCCTTACTTCTTTTGCTGTCTAATGCCATAGATGGTTTGAATTTCGGTTGGTCACTGCTGAACCGGGCCAGGCTAAGATTTTGAACTATCTAAAGTATGGGCAGGCTGATTGTATCCCCCCCCCCCCCCGTTGATCCATCGATCTACTTGGGTAAAACCAGCATGTTGGATTTTACATGCGATTATTGCCGGCCTCTAGCAATAATAAAGGGAGGGAAAATCTCACTGATGGGGACATAGACAACAATAACAATTCAAATCCACCAGATATGCTACATCTTTCAAAGCCTACCCAAAAATTAAAGAAGGCTTTTGCTAGGGTTAAGCTTTAACCACTTCCCGCCCGCCCTATAGCGGATTGACGTCCGGGAAGTGGTTTTGTTATCCTGACTGGACGTCATATGACGTCCAGCAGGATAACATGCCGCAGCGCGCCCCCGGGGGCGCGCATCGCGGCGATCGGTGGAGCGGTGTGTCAGTCTGACACACCGCTACACTGATCTTGGTAAAAAGCCTCCGGCGGAGGCTCTTTACCACGTGATCAGCCGTGTCCAATCACGGCTGATCACGCTGTCAATAGGAAGAGCCGTTGATCAGCTCTTCCTCACTCGCGTCTGACAGACGCAAGTAGAGGAGAGCCGATCGGCGGTTCTCCTGGCAGGGGGGGTCTGCGCTGATTGTTTATCAGCGCAGCCCCCCCGCAGATCACCACACTGGACCACCAGGGATCGCCACTAGGACCACCAGGGAAGGGGCAACATGTGGATGGCCAGGTATGTACCCCATGGCCATCCACATGTGCCCAGTGTGCCAAATCTGTGCCAATCAGTGCCCACAAATGGGCACTGATTGGCACAATTATGTTGCAGTGATGCCCAGCAATGCCACCCTTAGGGGCATCACTGCAAACAAGTAATGCCATCAGTGCCACCCATCAGTGTTCAATTATGCCACCTGTCAGTGCCCATCCGTGCCCATCAGTGCCCATCTATCAGTGCCCATCCGTGCCCATCTGTGCCAACTATCAGTGCCACCCATAAGTAACCATCAATGCCACCTACGAGTGCCCATCAATGCCACCTATGAGTGCCCATCAGTGCCGCCTATAAGTGCCCATCCGTGCCACCTATGAGTGCCCATCAGTGCCGCATACCAGTGCCACCTATCAGTGCCCATCAGTGCCACCTATCAGTGCCCATCAGTGCCGCCTATCAGTGCCCATCATCAGTGCCCGTCAGTGCCACCTCATCAGTGCCACCTCATCGGTGCCACCTCATCGGTGCCCATCAGTGCCGCCGTATCAGTGCCCATCAGTGCAGCCATATCAGTGCCCGTCATTGAAGAAGAAAACGTACTTATTTACAAAAAGTTTTAACAGAAACAAAGAAAAACTTGTTTTTTTTCAAAATTTTCGGTCTTTTTTTATTTGTCGCGCAAAAAATAAAAACCGCAAAGGTGATCAAATACCGCCAAAAGAAAGCTCTATTTGTGGGAACAAAATGATAAAAAATTTGTTTGGGTACAGTGTAGCATGACCGCGCAATTGTCATTCAAATTGCGACAGCGCTGAAAGCTGAAAATTGGGCTGGGTGGGAAGGTGTCTAAGTGCCTGGTATTGATATGTTTTTCTTGGTTGAGGGATGGGGAACCTCTGTATATCGGACAATATACATATATATATATATATATTCTAGTGATCAATAGAACAAATTGATATTATTATTTATCTTAGATCTTCAGATATCAAATTTTGTTTTTGGTAAGGTCATTTGAGTATTGGACAATCCACTTCAAATGTAGGAGTGCTATAATCCTAACAAGCCATGCTAGTCAATACAGAATGTATGATCAGAGCCAAAGTACCCACCCCAAAATAGTTAATTACAAATAAAGGTAATAAGGTAACCTTCAGAAGGACTGCAGAGCTCAGATTTTTCTGTGTCTGTACCTGCTGTGCGCAGCATGTGTGCCAGTACATCCTCAGGAGTCTTCTCCTGCTGTTTTTGTGCCTTCAGTCTATTTTTAATACATTCTCTGCCTGTGTCACGCAGCAGCTTGGCACTTCTTCGGATCTCCATAATAAGTGTCTGCTTCCATGGAAGAAACTTAGAAAGTAAAAAAATTAACAATAATTTGCTTTTATTCATTGGCAATATGCACAAAGATACCTACTTAATACCCAGTCCCATGAGGGTTCCAGAGCCGGAGAGGCTGCTGTCCTCAGGCTAAACAGCTGCTCTTGGGGACTCAACAGTGCCAGAGATGGACTTTTTTGGAGCTGACTGCAGAACCACACCACAGGGCATCTGGTCTTGAGAGGTTCCATCTCACTCACTGGACCATGTCCTGAGGAAACTGTAAGGTGACAGCTGTCCTGGGGACTTGTGAGTAGTGTCCTTAAACTGATCCCTGTGACTGGGGAGTGTACTAGAAGCTGCACTGGGTACTGGCAGTTGTGAATTGGCACAAGGTAACCAGATGCCAACACAAAGACTTGCCCCATGGTCTTCAGTTGTGGGGCCTCAGACTGTCCAAAGCTAGTTATTACTCCAAGAGAAGATTGTCCTTTATCTATTGACTATTGAACATTTTAAAGTATCCCATGCCCAAGTTTCCCTCTCCTGTTAAAGTTCTTCAAGCAATAAAACACCAAAAGACATCCACTGGCTGTTTATTGGAGCCAGTGTGAAAGGATTGTTGTTTGTGTGAACGAGCAACCACTGTGCTTTTTGGGGAAGAACCAGTTAATATCAAAAGCCCCTATGGGGGTAATGTTACAAAACACGTTTTGGCTTTAGATGCACTTTAAAATAAAGGCATAAATATGAAGAATATAAAATTTTATATTAAATAAAAAAAAATTGAATTTATTTTATTTTACAAACCTTTACTAGTGGGTTCATGGTCTCCGTCAGACCCCTCATAGCCAGAGAAATGGCTGGGGGAAATGGGCTGTATTCATCCTGCAGAGATTTCAGCTCCAATCCAAAAGCTGCCTGGAATACACACATGCATTTTATTTCTGTGATTAAACATCCTATACCAGCCAGTAGTAATTGCAATTTTCCATGCAAGCCAGGTGATGTCCCATAGCAGCACATAGCTGGTTGAAGCAGAACTCCAATCAAAGTTTTTTTTTATTTTTTATTACTCTAATAGAATAGAGAATGATAATATCCTTTGTCAGATTTATACAGCTCTCCAGGTGTATATTAGGGAGATTTTTTATTTACTTCCTGTTCTGACTCGGTCACCTGAACGGAAAGTAAGGTGATCTCCCCAACAGCAAAAATAATCTTATCCATGCCAAAAATAAACAGGCACATGCCAATAATCTAAGTGCATTCAAATAAATTCAGTGTGGTGCAGCATCTAAATAAATAACTCATAAATAGTCCAAAGTTGTGCGTTTACACACGCATCAAATGACCTCCAAAAAAAATTTTATGTGTTAAATCAATAATAGAATCAAGTTCATAAAAATATATATATAGTTATATATATTGAGTTGCTATAATAAATCAAAATACCCCGTGTTTTCACTCTTCATGCAAAGTGCACATCCATCACCAGGTGAAGGGCCTGCTCACCTCAATACAATATTCCACACGCTCGTCACTTTTTACCCCAGGCACATCTCTCGTATCCTCCTTAACCAACACAGGGCATCCATCCCCTCGGCTTACCGAAGCTCACCACTGACTCGGCTTAGATGTCTTCGCTCTCCCAGCGGCCTGTACCCGGGACTGTCTCTCCAGTAAATGTCGGTCCGTCTCTCTAGCTTCCTTTCCGGTGTCTCCGGTAAGAAAAACCGAGATTTACTGAAGCACTGAGATTTACCAGAGACACCGGAGAGGAGGCCAATGGAGATGGACCGACATTTACTGGAGAGACAGTCCCCGGTACAGGCTGCTGATTTTCGCTGGGAGAGAAAAGACATATGAGCTGAGTCTGTGGTGAGTAGACATGTGCAATTCGTCTCGTTCCAAATTCATTTTATAACGAATTTAGACAAATTCGTTAATTAGGAAATATCAGAATTAACGAAAACCCGTTTAACAAATTTTTCCGAATATTCGTAAATTCGAATATTCGTAAATTTGTACATTCGAAAATTCGTACATTTGTACATTCGTACATTCGTAAATTCATAAACTCGTACATTCGTAAATTAGTACATTCGTAAATCTGAAATAATAATTAACTAATAATAACTTCACTATTACTAACTATTAAATTATAGGTATTGTAATTTCCTTTCAAATTTGGCCATTAGTGAATGTAACACAAATTTATCCAAAGTTACGAATTATCCGAAATAACGAATGCCGTATCCAAATACATGGAACGTAATGAATTAATAATAACAAATAACAATAATAATAATAAAAACTTTTTATTATTATTATTTATTATTAATTTGTTCCGTTCCATTTGTTTAGATGCGGCATTCGTTATTTCGGATAATTCATAACTTCGGATAGATTCGTATTTGTTACGTTCACTAACAGCCAAATTTGAAAGGAAATTACAATACCTATAATTTAATAGTTAGTTACTATTTCAGATTTTCGAATTTTCCAGCTTTTGGATTTTCAAATTTCGAATTTACAAATTTCTGAATTTTCTAATTTACAAATGTACGAATTTACGACTATTCAAATTTTCTAATTTACAAATATACAAATTTTCTAATTTATGAATTTATGAATGTACGAATTTACGAACGTAGGAATGTGCGAATTTCCGAATGTACGAATTCTTGAATTTAGGAATGTACGAATGTACGAACGTACGAATTTACAAATGTACGAATTGCGATCATAACGAATGACACGAAAAAATAAAAAAATAAAAATAAACAAACTAAACGAAAAAGAATGAATTTTTTGGCAGTGTACATGTATAGTGGTGAGCTTTGGTAACCCGAGGGGATGGATGCCCTGTGTTGGTTAAGGAGGATACGAGAAATGTGCCTGGGCACATTGAATATTGTATTGCGGTGAGCAGGCCCTTCACCTGGTGATGGATGTGCACATTGCATGAAGAGTGAAGACACGGGGTGTTTTGACTAAAGTGTAACTCCACTTTTGTTGAGAAAAAAACATTCCCCTTTGGGTGATCTATGTACATTGCGAGGATTATAACAAACGTTATTGCGGATTCCTACCTTTTGTTATTCTGAAGAAATCCCTGTGTGTTTGTCTGTGCCTCTGGGCTGAGTGGGTTTAATGGGAGTGGTTTCATAATTATCTGTCAGGTGTGTAGCTGCAGGGCTCTAATGAGGAAATCTGCTGGGCCTGCATCACTTTAGATGTGCTCTTATTGAAAGTATCTCACCAAAAATTTAATTTTTGTTGCAGGGGATGCCTGAAATCTAACTTGCATCTTGGGCAGACTTCTGAGAAAATTGAGCCAATCACACAAGCAGGAAATTATGTTTCTGCGGTGTGGTCAGTACACACTCTGTGTACAGAACAACTCCAGGTTGCCATATTGCAATGCAATCCCAGAAAATTACAACGGGCACAGATTAAAAAAGAAAGGTAATTTTTAATTTTTCAATTACAGTATAATTAGCGTCGCAATTATATGCACTATATTATTTTTTCTTTATTTACTATTTTTTTCCCCCCATGAAAGTGGAGTTACCCTTTAACTTATCAACACAATATATTTTTTACAGACTAGATGTAAAAATTAAAACTCTGATAGAGTAACAATTAAAACATCAAAGCGGCTCTCCCATCAGTGAATTGATATGAAACTGACAGGCTAGTACAAAATCACTACTGTGTACATAAAGATTTAGAAGCGAACAAAACTATATATATAGGGTGTAAACAGCAGATAGTCGATGAGTGCACCGTTCACCAAACACTTTTCCACCGCATGCTCCACACACCCGCAAGGGTTCACACTCACCAGAACCCAGAGATTATCAAGCCCCAATCAACATCCACGCTCTGATGCCGTGTTTCATCATCACGACTTTATCAAAGGGCTTCACGCCCTTTGATAAAGCCGTGATGACAAAACGTGGCGTCAGGGCGTGACCTCACGGCGACCGGAAATTACGTCACGATGTTGTACGTTCCAAGACCCAGGGAAGCAAACAGGAAGGACGAAGTGCTGGATGCTGCGACCAATACGGACTACGCTGGACTATACCCCGTCCTCTCAAATCCCAGGGAAAGTGGACAAAGTAAGCTCTTTTAGTAACCGACCTTGAGCCACATGACCACTCCAGGGGTGGATCCAGAGTCTAGTCTCGTGAGGGGCACTGCCAGAAAATAAGGTGTTACGGTCTTACGGAACTGAATTTAAAGTATAATACAGTGTACAGAGGTCAGTAGGATGTAGGGTGGTGTACAGAGGTCAGTAGGATGTAGGGTGGTGTACAGAGGTCAGTGGAATGTAGGGTGGTGTACAGAGGTCAGTAGTATAAAGGGTGGTGTACAGAGGTCAGTAGGATGAAGGGCAGTGTGCTGGGAACAGTAGGGCACACGCTGTGGGGGATCGGGAGGGCATATACTGGAGGGGATCAGGAGGGCATACACTGGGGGGGGGGATCAGAAGGGCATACACTGATACACTGGGGGGGGGGGAGAATCAGGAGGGCATACACTGATACACTGGGGGGGAGAATCAGGAGGGTGTACACTGATACACTGGGGGGGGGGGAATCAGGAGGGCATACACTGATACACTGGGGGGGAGAATCAGGAGGGCATACACTGATACACTGGGGGGGGGAATCAGGAGGGCATACACTGATACACTGGGGGGGGAGAATCAGGAGGGCATACACTGATACACGGGGGGGGGGGATCAGGAGGGCATACACTGATACACTGGGGGGGGAATCAGGAGGGCATACACTGATACACTGGGGGGGAGAATCAGGAGGGCATACACTGATACACTGGGGGGGGGAATCAGGAGGGCATACACTGATACACTGGGGGGGGATCAGGAGGGCATACACTGATACACTGGGGGGGGGGGAATCAGGAGGGCATACACTGATACACTGGGGGGGGATCAGGAGGGCATACACTGATACACTGGGTGGGGGAGAATCAGGAGGGCATACACTGGGGGGGAATCAGGAGGGCATACACTGATACATTGGGGGGGGATCAGGAGGGCATACACTGATACACTGGGGGGGGGATCAGGAGGGCATACACCAGGGGGCAGTCATAATCTTTTAATGAGTTCAATTTCTCATGATACGCTGGGGGGGGATCAGGAATCAGGAGGGCATACACTGGGGGGGAGAATCAGGAGGGCATACACTGATACATTGGGGGGGGGGGGATCAGGAGGGCATACACTGATACACTGGGGGGGATCAGGAGGGCATACACTGGGGGGGGAATCAGGAGGGCATACACTGATACATTGGGGGGGGATCAGAAGGGCATACACTGATACACTGGGGGGAGAATCAGGAGGGCATACACCAGGGGGCAGTCATAATCTTTTAATGAGTTCAATTTCTCATGAAAAGAAGATGAAGATCTAATTTGTCCTCTAACAGCACCTCTATGCTAAGCTGCAGTAACCCAGAAGACTCAGCATAGAGGTGCCTGTAAACAAATCCACAATGTAGTGTTGGCAGCAGAGCTCACCTCCAGGAACTTTCACTCGGCTCCCTCTGCTCAGCAGCTGCACACATCTCCCTCTTCCAGACGAGCGTGATCTCGGGGAAAAGGCACCTCCCCATCCCGCCCACTCAAGCAGCAGCCTGCATGAGAGAGGCTGAAAAACTGCAGGGGGAAGTAAAGGGGGTGGAGAGTGCATGCTTAGAATGGCCGCAGAGACTGGTTACCCAGGGCGCGCTCAGCCTCAGTCTTCAATATATTCTCGGGGGGTGCAATTGCCCCGTTGCCCCCCCCTGAATCCGCCCCTGGACCACTCTTGGATTGTCACTGCGTTACGTTTTATTGGATTTTATATACTTGAGTTTGCGAATACATTTTTAAAACGGAATTAGACTATGTGGAGTCTCTCTTACATGCATGTGGATTTCGGAGATGGTTTTGAGCTACCCTATGAGGATATCCAGATTAACAGACCATAGGATGTTGATTGGGGCTTGATAATCTCCGGGTTCTGGTGAGTGTGAACCCCTTGCGGGTGTGTGGAGCACAAGGTGGAAAAGTGTTTGGTGAACGGTGCACTCATCTACTATCTGCTGTTTACACCCTATATATCCACTAGAGACTCTTGATTTATTTCTAGTTTTGTTCGCTTCACAATCTTTATGTACACCGTAGTGATTTTGTACTAGCCTGTCAGTTTCATATCAATTGACTGATGGGAACGCCGCTTTGATGTTTTAATTGTTACTCTATCAGAGTTTTAATTTTTACATCTAGTCTGTAATTACAACCTATTTTAAGTGGCTGCTGAGGGAAACCTCACTTCTAATTGCATGCATTTATATATTATTTTATTTATTTACATATAGATACTTTTTGCCATAATTTTTTTATCTAATAGCATCTATTACTTGAGTGTCTAATACTTGTTTTTACATAGCGTTGAGATTGGAGGAGTGTGGCAGGACAAGTTTCTTGCCCCTTTTTTTTACAATATGTTTTTTCTTTCATTTATTTTTTATCAACCTTTTATCAATTATCGATTTAACACATAAGACACTTTTTGAAGGTCATTCGATGTGTGTGTGTAAACGCACAAATTTATGGGACTTTGGACTATTTATTTAGGTGTTGCGCCACACTAAATTTATTACAATTACTCTTGGTGTTGAGGAATCACTTTATAGTGTTTGGCTGTGCATCACATATTCGATTTTTTAAGTGTATATTAATTGCGCTGATTGCAATCATTAATATGAAATGATCTAGGTGTAACCTTGGTCTGCAATTCTCCAGGCACTACTATACGGACCAGGCTGTCACAGTATAGTGTACAGTCAGGAGCGGCCATAGGAGAGTAACAGCTGCACAGAGCTGGAGGACAGCCTGCCCACTGCCCCAAGGCATCAGCCTGGGAGGAAAAGGACTGGGAACCACTTGGAATCATGGGGGATGTAGTTCTTGAGCAAGCCAAGGATCAACCGATTGATTGACTTGTGTACAACCAGCCTGCACATACAGTACATGGATCGAAATTCCGTCGTGGCAGGAATAAATATGCAGATAAGCACTGATGACATTTCTCTGACTATCCCGATCTGCATACATCTTCCAGGTTAGCAAATCAAAAAGTATTGAAGAGCAGAAGTGCAGAATAATAGCCAAGCAATTTGTATTTTCAGAAGTTAAACGGAGGCAGTCCCCCTGTTTCTCCCAGAAAATATCTACTTTCATGTCATATGTTTTTATCCATGCCATTCATTGTTTATGTAAATGCCGCTTATGTGTATTGATTTTCATCAGCCGAGAAGCCAAGAAGACAAGACTGTTAGTAGACAATATAAGTACCTTGGCAAGGCCATCCAGTGTGACCCTGCTTAGTAAATCATGCATATCAACCTGACACTTTCCATCTGCTTTCTCGACAAGTTTGTCCACCAGCTCCTCAGCTTTCTCATTGAAGGGCCCCCATTAATCCCATCAGATAGCTGCAATAATAAGGAAAAAAAAACATTGACCAGTAAATAAATAATGTATCAATGACTTGCTCTGTCTATGGGGAAGCAGTGGAAGAGGTCCAACATGCCCCATGCTGTGTCAGAGCCAGAGCTTTCCAACTAGCAGAGAGCCTAGGCTTTGCTGATTGCAGAGCTATAAATCTGACTCTGTAAAGGAGCCTGGCAGACCTCATCAGAGAGACTACTGATTCCACACAGAGCGCAAGGGTCCCACTCTGCAGTATGCTGGCAGAGGACAGGCTTTTATATTTATGCTGTGGCTATTATATATAGAAAACGAACTGTAAGACTTTGCACACCTTTTGTTTTATTGCACCTGGAATGTATTTAGCTGATTTAAACAAACAAAAGGTTTGATTGGGCTTTAACTTCACTATAACTCTAAATGTCTAATTTACCTACCACTTCCTCAGTGTGTACGAGGAGCAGGAGGAAGAGTCAGCAGGAGCCTGGCATTGCACCCACAATTCCCTGATCGTAGGTGTAATGTTTTGCAGGCTCCTATGCAAAAAATAATAAATATACATTTTTTTATCCTCCAAATATATGTGTGTAGCACCCTGTAGCTTAGGCAGGGTTGCTCCTTACAAATTTACTTGCCAGGAGTAAATATCCTGGTTGATTGATAGAGATCTATTGATTTCTCCCTAAGTTTGGCCTTTTTGCACTTTTCTCTTCTACCACTAGGTGGCTGGGTACTTGGTGGTACTAGATATGAGAAGGGCAACTCAAGGTCAAGTTATGGGTATATGGGGTATCTCAGCCAATGGGCAGGGGTTTTCTTGAATCCCTTGGCCTGCTGGGAGCACCTATATATTTGGGTGGAGTCAGGTGATCTCTGTTCTGTGCCACCTAGACGGCTGTCTGGGTGGATGTGTGTCGTACACCCTGGGCTGCTATGCTGGAGATTGGGCCTAACTTGGGGGCATCTGGCTGCCAGGCTGTGTGAGGGCCTATCCAGAAGTAAGAGGGCAGGCACAGGGTTGGGATTGCGGCTTGCAATCCAACCAAAAGTGATGGTTCTGCTAGGCCGGAGAACCTGTCGTGGTCGGAGGTAGAAGGGAAGCTGTCGCCACTAAAGGATCAACCACCTTTACCAGGGACCACAGTGAGTAACTGAAGCAAGTCCCGACAAGCATTCTCACCGAACGGGCACGGTGGAGAATCGGGAAACTTCAGGCGGTGATCAAGTCAGGGACCCAACCTGCGGAGGAGACGCTTGCAGAGCAGCCTTGTGTGTCAAGTCAGGGACCGAGCCGGTCAGCAGGGGTGAAGCTTGAGAAGTATCTGGACTGCCAAGCTAGGGACCCAGCAAGGAAGCATGGGTGACACTTGAGGGAGATACCACCGCAAAGATTGGAGGAGCTCAAGGGATTCAGAGTCAGTGAATCAGAGGGTCTAGTGAGCGACCAGGAGCTCAGTGTTGGAGAACTACAAGAAGCAGTTGTAGTGAAGCTGAAAGAACTGTTACGTTGAGTTAGGAACTGTTAAAGACTGTTGCCATAGGAGAAAGCATTTCTGCGTGTGTAGATGTGGCGCCTTGCTAGGGCCTTTCCCTGCATGACTGTCTTCCTGTTGAAGTTTTGGAGTCTGCCAATTGAATCTACAACTACATAATGGTGTCCTGGCCCTAACCCTCTTTCCCCCAAAAATAAAAAAAGGACTGTTAAAAGAAATAAAACCTCTTTTACATCCAAGAAGTGTCTGGCGTCCAATGACTTTCACCATCTTTGCACCCACTATGCCTCACAGCCCACCACACATTGAAGGATGTCAGCTATCTTTGGTCTTGGAGGTCCTCATTAGGCTGGAAGAGGTTAAAGACTTTGCTACATGTACATTCATTTTTATTAAAAAAATATTTATTTTTTTTGTAAAAGGTAGGCTTAGCCTTTAAGGCTTGCAAATGCCCAGTAACAACTGCCAAGAAAAGAAGTTAAGAACAGAATGCATCAAGTGGCCTGAGGCTGCACTTATAAAAAAGGGTATTTATCTGTGTGTTTAGATGGTTGGCATAACGAGTACAATGATAAGATGGGTAAAAACGTTCAGTATGTCATGAAGGCTTCTCTTACGTTTCACTGAATGCTGGTTCCATGAGCCGCCTCTGCCTTTCCCAGCGCTGATTGTCTTGCTCGGTCACAAGGCCATTTCCCATAAACCTGGAAACAAGGCAAACACAGAATATAAATACTAGGCTGGATGAATGAAAGAGTCCATCATTGCTTGCAGACAAAGGCTGCCAGCGCTGATCAGTGTGTTCCGGCGGGGGGGGCGAGGGGGGGAGTGCACCAACATTGCTTGTGTTGGTACGGCGATCTGTCAGTTTTTATTTGTTCAGCTCCCTGGGTTGAATAAAAATAAAACTGTGCAAACACATGTTCCCATCTTTGAAAGTTTGCAACTCGAAGGTTTCATATGTTCACACCCATGCAATACGATTTATGTCTGGACTGTCAGTTCGCAGTGCGATATGCAAGCTGAAATGGGGGTGTCATTAATGTTGTATGACACTCCCCAGCAGGTCGCATATGACAGTGTGAACTGCCGTGCGAGTCGGGTGCGATGCGAGGGCAAAATTGCCCTCATGAAAATTGCCCCCATCAATATTGCCCCCATCAAATTAGCACCCTTAAAATTGACCTCATCAAAATTGCCCCTATCATATTGCCCCATCATATTGCCACATCAATATTGCCACCATCAATGTTGCCCCCATCAAAATTGCCCCCATCATATTGCCCCCGTCAAAATTGCCCCCATCAATATTGTCCTCATCAAAAATGGGGCAATTTTGATGAGGGCAATATTGATAGGAGCAATTTTGAAAGGGGCAATCATATTGCCACCATAAAAATTGCCCCTCCTCGAAATTGCCACCATCAGAATTGCCACTATCAATATTGCCCCAATCAAAAATGCCCCCCTCAAAATTGCCATCATCAAAATTGCCCCATTATATTGCCCCCTTCAAAATTGCCCGCCAGTCCCACACTTACCCCATCCAGGTCATGGCCCCCGTCATATTGCCCCCCATCATACTGCCCCATCAAAATTTCCCCCATCATACTGCCCCCATCAAAATTTCCCCCATCATACTGCCCCCATCAAAATTGCCTGCATCCATACTGCTCCCATATTGCTACCATCAAAATTGCACCCATCATATTGCCCTCATCAAAATTGCCCCATCAGAATTGCCCCCATCATACTGACACCATCAATATTGTCCCCACCATATTGACACCATCAATATCGCCCCATCAAAATTGCCCCCCTTCAAATTACCACCATCAAAATTGCCCTCATCAAAATTGCCCTCATCAAAATTGCCACCATCAAAATTGCCCCAATTAAAATTGCCCTCATCAATATTGCCCCCATCAAATTGCCACCATCATATTACCCCCATCAAAGTTGCCCTCATCATATTGCCCCCATCAAAATTGCCACCATCAAAGTTGCCCCAACAATATTACCCCCATCATATTGCCCCCATCAAAGTTGCCCCCATCAAAATTGCCCCAACAATAGTGCCCCATCAAAATTGCCATATCATATTGCCCCCATCAATATTGCCCCATCATATTGCCCCCATTAATATTGCCCTGATTAAAATTGCCACCATCAGAATTGCCCCATCATATTGACACCATCAAAATTGCCATCATCAATATTGCCATCATCAATACTGCCCCATCAAAATTTCCCCCATAATATTGACATCGTCAAAATTGCCCCATCAATATTGCCCCATCAAAATTGCCCTTATCATATTGCCTCATCAAAATAGCCCCATTATATTGCCACCATCAAAATTGCACCATCAAAATTACCACCATCAGAATTGCCCCATCAATATTGCCCTCATCAATATTTTCCCCATTAAAATTGCCCTCATGAAAATTGCCCCATCAATATTGCCCCCCATCAATTTACCACCTTCAAAATTGCCCCCTTCAAAATTGCCTCCCCATCAAAATTGCCCTCCACCAATATTGCCCCATCAATATTGCCCCCATAAACATTACACCATCATATTGACACCATCAAAATTGCCCCTATCAATATTGTCCTCATCAAAATTGCCCCCATCATATTGCCACAATAAAAATTGCCCCCCCTCGAAATTGCCCCCATCAAAATTGCCACCATCAGAATTGCTACTATCAATATTGCCCCAATCAAAATTGCCCCCATCAAAATTGCCACCCCTTGAAATTGCCCCCACCAATATTGCCCCATCAAAATTGCCCTCATATTTCTATCATCAAAATTGCCCCATCATATTGACACTATCAAAATCGCCCCTATCAATATTGCTCCCATTATATTGCCACCATCATATTGCCCCAATCAAAGTTGCCCCATCAAAATTGCCACATCATATTGCTCCCATCAAACTTGCCCCATCATATTGCCCCATTAATATTGCCCCAATCAAAATTGCCACCATAAGAATTGCCCCATCATATTGACAACATCAAAATTGCCATCATCAATATTGCCCTTATCAATAGTGCCCCACCAAGATTGCCCCCATCATATTGCCACCATCAAAATTGCCCCATCAAAATTACCACCATCAGAATTGCCCCATCAAGATTGCCCTCGTCAATATTTCCCCCATCAATATTGCTCCCCATCAAAATTGCCCCCATCAATATTGCCCCCCATCAAATTAGCACTCTTAAAATTGCCCTCATCAAAATTGTCCCCATCATATTGCCCCATCAATATTTCCACCATCAATATTGCCCCCATCAAAATTGCCCCCATCATATTGCCCCCCCCCCCCCCCGTCAAAATTGCCCTCCATCAAAATTGCCCCCCATCAATATTGTCCTCATCAAAAATGGGGCAATTTTGATGAGGGCAATATTGATAGGGGCAATCATATTACCACCATAAAAATTGCCCCTCCTCGAAATTGCCACCATCAGAATTGCCACTATCAATATTGCACCAATCAAAATTGCCCCCACCAAATTGCCTGCATCAAAATTGCCCCCCCTCGAAATTGCCCATCAAAATTGCCCTCATATTGCCATCATCAAAATTGCCCCATTATATTCCCCCCTTCAAAATTGCTTCCCCTCGAAATTGCCCCATCAAAATTGCCCCATCATATTGCCCCATCAATATTGCCCCCCAAAAAATTGCCCCATTCAAAATTGCCCCATCAATATTGCCCCCATCAAACTTGCCCCCATTGAAATTGCCCTCATCAAAATTTCCCCCATCAAAATTGCCCCCCCTCGAAATTTCCCTCATCAATATTGCCCCCATCAAAATTGCCCCCCTCAAAATTGCCCCTAGGGCTTTTGTGAGAGGTTGCTTCAGAGCCGTTGTTGGATGCTTTGGTGCCGGCTATAAAGTCAATGGCCGCCAGCAGAAAGCAGAAGACCTGAATGGTAAGTGTTGTGGATATTAATAGATACAAAGATAAAAGAAACCCTTTCATTGGATCCTTTTTCCTCATTAACGATGGGTCACATTCCCATAGTTACAGATGTGTTTTTTTTTAAGCAAATCTGTTTTATTAAGTTTTTAGTTACTATGAACACAACCCATGTACTTATTGTCTAATCATAATAAATACAAATGTATAAGCAATATTTAAAGTGGATGTAAACCCTCACATATGAGGTGACCGGTCTCAGATGATACACACAGATGAAACAAATCTCCCTACATAAGTCTTACATGTATATCTTTTTTGTATTAATAAGCATTTAATATTTTTTTACAATCTGTTTGTGTACAGTGTCTATATCGGTACCGAGATAATCCATATTTATCCATCTATGGGTGACCAGCAATAGGGGACTGGTCTCCATTCTCAATCACCTTACTTGTATATCTGCTGTCTTCAGCTCTATATACTGTTTAGAAAAGTGCACATCCTGTTAGGATTTTCTCTTCCTCATTCAGCACTGGGTGTGGGATACTTGCTATACACTGTGAGAGACTGCCAGACAGCTAATTGAAGGAAAGGCACACAGCCCCTCCCTGCACATGCAGAGCTTGCCTCTGAATAGTTCAGCACACTGCTAATCTATTTATAGCTCCCTCCCCCGACACACACTTCAGGCTCCCCCTCTCAGAAGTTATCAGGCTAATAAAAGAAAAACGGAGCAGGACAAAGCTATGGGGCATAGTGCTATGAAGAGAGATAAGAAAACACTGCAGCTCAAATTTCATGAATGGGGTTTACATTCAATCCAAAGCGGAGTTCCACCCTGAAAAACGTTTTTACATTTTCACAGTCCTTTATTACTATTAAAAAAATGTGGAGTGAATTTTTTTTTTTTTTAACTCACCAGAAATGTGCTGTTGCTATGTAGTGGCTACTAATCTGCCACTTCCGGGTCCGCAGCGCTCCACATCACTTCCCCCCTCGCCTGTGCTCCTGGGAAATAGGAGTCATCATTTCCCAGGAGTCAGTGGGCAGTATTGTGAGAAAAAAAATCGTGTTATTTCCCGTCAGGAAATGACATGATTTAAGATGGATCACAGCGCCATCTTGGTTGACATCACAAGAGGGTGGGCACTTTCGCTGCCCGTTGTGATGGCAACATGTGAAGTTTTCTGCGCCGCTTGCTGTGCTTACTGCGCATGCGCGAGAACGGTGGTGCATGCTGGTAATACAGCAGCGCCGTATCCAGGAAGCATATGCTTGTGGACTTCGCCTGCCCACAACTAAGATGGGAATGCCCAAGCACGAATAATATAAGGTAACTTTTATAATAAAACAGTCATAAAAAGCGGGGCTATTTACGAGAATAACGATTGGTATTTCAACATTATATGATAGAAAGAGATAGATTTTTTTTTTAATCATATATGTGGTTGGAACTCCGCTTTAAGAAAAAAACAACTCATAACGTTGTATCCAGCTAATATCTTTATCTCCCAACCCCATCATTCAAGTTTTTACACTGTTATATTTAGAGGTTCATATACATCTGGCGTATTAAAAGGTCAATACATCATCACAACTATATCTGTCCTCAAACCCCTTGTGCCACTCTACCTAATGGATAGTTGTGAGTGCTGAAACCATGGTAGTCAGCCACATCCCCCACACCTTACCCCATTTTTTATGAGCAGTTCAAGTCCTCTTTTCCCAACACTTTCTATTATCGGCTAGCAAAGTGCAAAAAAAATGAAACAAATGTTGATGTCAATCTCCAAAAATTGGATGGATTTCTGTCCAATAAACAATGTTCATCTATTGAAAAATAAACAATTGTCCGCTCACCACTTCCTGCGATCACTGGAAATGAATCACCACGATATAAGAGAAGGCTGGTATTAGATGCTGAATGCTGATAGTTGTAGTTCTTCCAAAGCATTTGCTTCCTTGCGGACTCTTAGGCCCCTTTCGCTCCGTTGATCCCCGCTGAGCCGGCGGATGACAGGTCCATCTCTGCTCACTGTTGAGAGACTGACCTGTCAGATCTCTGCTCTCCTCTATGGGGGTTCGAATGAAAATGGATCCGCCTGTCCGTTTTCATCCGATCCGCTAGATGGATGGAAAATAGGGTTTAGCGGATGTCAGCAGACATGTCACCGCTGACATCAGTCGCTTCATAGAACTGTATGGAGCGTCTGTTCAGGTCTGCCTAAAAAACTGACGGTGGGTGGGCGGCAAGTGGTTAAACATGTGGCGCCCTCTGAACAGCAATCCACATTCAGGTCGCTCTTCAGAGGGCATTTGACAGGTGGTAAGGAGGTGTTGTATTGCCTCCTCACCACCTGTTTAAACATGACAACGTTATATACACATATTTGATCCCTGTGTGCTGTACAGGTTTTAAACCCCTTACACTGTTAGTAAAATGTTGTCACACCCTGATTTCTTCACAGAGCACACCACCTCCTTTTCCTCTGCTGGCTGAATGTGAGCTGGGGGCAGGCTCAGGCTCTGGCTCTTTTAGGTGGAGGGGGCCCAGTCATGCAAGCTGTACGGGGCCCCATGATTTCTAACAGCGACCCTGGGTGTGGGCAAATGGCCCTGAATGCAGACAGAGCACATAATATTAGGAGGAGTGGCTGCATGTGTGCAGCTGTGCATTCTAATCATTTTCAATGGACTGCCTGCATGCAGCACCTGGAAGTTACAAATGCTGCAAAAACGGCCCCTTCATGCTATATGGGCCTCATCACCCTTGTAAACACAGCCATACAGACAGACAAAACAAATACATATAACACAGCGCTAATTAACTATCCGTGAGCATTTTAATATGCACTATCCCTTTAACCTAAGTGCTGTAATTAAAAGTGTCTGTGCTCCTAAAGCTGGCAATAGACAGTTCGAATCTCAGCCAGTTCAGCAGAGACCAGCCGATATTCTAACCATGTATGGGCAGACTTTTTACAGGCTGGGTACAACCAGCCCATCTGATTTGTCATGTGATTATTGTCAGCCAGTAAGACAGGATGAGTGGCAGGCAACCAGCATTTTTATATGAAGGCCAACAATAGTCGTCCTTCTGTCCATGTCATGTTGAGTTTATTCATTGTCCCTGGCACAAGAGTTTTGAACTTTTCTCTCTATAATTTGATGTTGTACAAAGAAAAATAAATGAAATGTAGGTGAAGGTGCTAAATCTAATCCCTCTATTTTTTTTTATTGAAGATGTACACGGTATTTACTGCAGAGAAGGCTCAAACGGCAGGCCTGTCGACCATCACATTGAGATGCTGCCAAAAAGTTTCATTCAAATTGAGACTCCACCAGAGTGTGACCTAGACATGGCCTTTCCACCAGAGTGTGACCTGGACATGGCCACTCCACCAGAGTGCGACCTGGACATGGCCGCTCCACCAGAGTGTGACCTAGACATGGCCACTCCACCAGAGTGCGACCTAGACATGGCCGCTCCACCAGAGTGTGACCTAGACATGGCCCCTCCACCAGAGTGTGACCTAGACATGGCCCCTCCACCAGAGTGAGAGCTAGACATGGCCACTCCACCAGAGTGCGACTTCCAACTGGGAGCTCTACTTTAAGTTCTACAAAAAACGTCATGTTTGCTTTATGCTTCCTTCAGAAAGTGATGATGACACTGAGACTCCACTGAGTCTCACTGATACTCAACAAAAACATGGTGTCCTCTTTCAGAAAGCATTAAAGAAATCCTGTCAGCAGGGGACTCCATCAAAACGTCGTAAACGCTCTATGCTTCCTCCAGAAAACAACGTTGACACTGAGACTCCACTAAAAAGTTGCCTTCGCCGTCAGAAAACTAAGAAGGAAATTCAAAAACCAGAAGTGTCATCAGTCCCCCCCACCTCAAACATGACAGAAGAAAAAGAACCAGAAAAAGAAACAAAAGTAGAAAAAGTAAAAGACAGTATGGGGTTGATTTACTAAAACTGGAGAGTGCTAAATCTGGTGCAGCTGTGCATGGCTGTGAGGGGAGGTTGGAGGCCAGTAGACTTTTCTCTTTTCTGCAGGCGTGTGTTGGACCGGCTGTGAGGGGAGGTTGGAGGCCGGTAGACTTTTTTTTTCTGCAGGTGTGTGATGGACTGGCTGTGAGGGGAGGTTGGAGGCCAGTAGACTTTTCTCTTTTCTGCAGGCGTGTGTTGGACCGGCTGTGAGGGAAGTTGGAGGCCGGTAGATTTAATTTTTTTTCTGCAGGTGTGCGATGGACTGGCTGTGAGGGGAGGTTGGAGGCGGTAGACTTTTTTTTCTGCAGGTGTGCGATGGACTGGCTGTGAGGGGAGGTTGGAGGCGGTAGACTTTTTTTTTCTGCAGGTGTGCAATGGACTGGCTGTGAGGGGAGGTTGAAGGCCGGTAGACTTTTTTCTGCAGGCGTCTGTTGGACCGGCTGTGAGGGGAGGTTGGAGGCTGGTAGACTTTTCTCTTTTCTGCAGGCGTGTGTTGGACCGGCTGTGAGGGGAGGTTGGAGGCTGGTAGACTTTTTTCTTTTCTGCAGGTGTGTGTTGGACTGGCTGTGAGGGGAAGTTGGAGGCTGGAAAACTTTTCTTTTCCTGCAGGCGTGTGGTGGACCGGCTGTGAGGGGAGGTTGGAGGCTGGAAGACTTTTCTTTTTTGCAGTCATGTGTTGTATCGGCTGTGAGGGGAGGTTGGAAACCGGTAAACCTTTCTTTATTCTGCAGGCGTGTGTTGGACCGGCAGTGAGGGGAGGTTGGAGGCCGGTAGTCATTTTGTAGGCAGGTGTTGGAAGGGCTGTGAGAGGAGGATGGAGGCCAGTAGACTTTTCTCTTTTCTGCAGGAGTGTGTTGGACCGGCTGTGAGGGAAGGTTGGAAACCAGTAAACCTCTCTTTATTCTGCAGGCATGTTGGACCGGCTTTGAGGGGAGTTTGGAGGCCAGTAGACTTTTCTCTTTTCTCCAGGAGTGTGCTGGACCAGCTTTGAGGGGAGGTTGGAGGCCAGTAGTCATTTTTGTAGGCAGGTGTTGGAAGGACTGTGAGGGGAGGTTGGAGGCCAGTAGACTTTTCTCTTTTCTGCAGGAGTGTGTTGGATGATTTTTTTCTGTACTGCAGACGCATGCTGGACCAGCTTTGAGGGGAGGTTGGAGGCCGGTAGTAATTTTTGTAGGCAGGTGTTGGAAGGGCTGTGAGGGAAGGTTGGAAACCAGTAAACCTTTCTTTATTCTGCAGGCGTGTTTTGGACCGGCAGTGAGGGGAGGTTTGAGGCCAGTAGACTTTTTTATGGAGGCACATGCTGGACCGGCTGTGAGGGAAGGATGGAGGCTGGTAGACTAGTAGCCTTTTTGTGCAGGCGCGTGTTGGACTGGTTATGAGGGTAGGTTGGAAACGGGTAACTTTTTTCAGGCAGGTGTTGGATCAGCTATAAGGGAAGGTTGGCCAGTAGACCGTGTGTTGGACCGGCAGTGAGGGGAGGTTGGAGGCCGGTAGTCATTTTGTAGGCAGGTGTTGGAAGGGCTGTGAGAGGAGGATGGAGGCCAGTAGACTTTTCTCTTTTCTGCAGGAGTGTGTTGGACCGGCTGTGAGGGAAGGTTGGAAACCAGTAAACCTCTCTTTATTCTGCAGGCATGTTGGACCGGCTTTGAGGGGAGTTTGGAGGCCAGTAGACTTTTCTCTTTTCTCCAGGAGTGTGCTGGACCAGCTTTGAGGGGAGGTTGGAGGCCAGTAGTCATTTTTGTAGGCAGGTGTTGGAAGGACTGTGAGGGAAGGTTGGAAACCAGTAAACCTTTCTTTATTCTGCAGGCGTGTTTTGGACCGGCAGTGAGGGGAGGTTTGAGGCCAGTAGACTTTTTTATGGAGGCACATGCTGGACCGGCTGTGAGGGAAGGATGGAGGCTGGTAGACTAGTAGCCTTTTTGTGCAGGCGCGTGTTGGACTGGTTATGAGGGGAAGTTGGAAACGGGTAACTTTTTTCAGGCAGGTGTTGGATCAGCTATAAGGGAAGGTTGGCCAGTAGAAAGCCAAGGAATGTTTGAACTTGGTGAGGGAGCCTCGAAATGCCGATGAGGCCAATGAGGCAGGGAGCATAAGGAGAAAATGTTGGAGCTGTGAGGCGCTCCAAAAGTCTAGAGAGGGCCGAGTCTGTCAGAGAGTGCTTTCAGAAAGTGGGAGGTCTGAAAAAAATCCGGGCCCTTAAGAGGCCTGGGTTTGTACCTGGGGAAAATAAACTGTTACCTAAAGTTGGGTACAGAGGGGATGGAGCCAGGGAGAGTTTGAATTTCTAGAGTGTCCTGGCAGAACAAGAGATTGTGGGGCTGAATAGAGGATGGGCTTTCAAGGATGTGAGGGAGGAAGAATGTGAGGGAAGCACCAGGGTAGGCAGCTCAGAAGGGAACTAGTTGTGGGTAGTTCCAGAGGGATCCACTCTTTCAGGTCTACGTGTTTGTGCCAGCCCAAAAGTCATGTAAGGCTGCCGCTGCTGCAGCTTATTATTTTTAAATTTAGATGTCAGGGAGCACCAGGCCTCCATGTCTTTTGAGGAGGGCCAGGGTGCTTGAAGTAGGTCTGGGGAGTTTCTGGGCCCACGTGAATTAAAAAAAAAAGAGTTCACTGTTTTAAGTAAGGAGGATGGGATGTAGATTGGGAGGGTCATAAGTAAGTAGAGGAATTTTGGGAGGATTGTTATTTTAATATTGCAGGGGCTGAACCAGGAAAAAGGGGCCAGTGTTTCATTTTTGTAGAAGTTAACTGGTCCTGTAAAGAGGAGGAGGAAAGTTGAGCTCAAAAGTGTGTTTTAGATTCACTGGAATGTGAGTACCGAGGTATTTCAGAACTTTAGTTGCCCAGTGGAACTTGAAGCTTGTTTGGAAGGCCTGCAAATGAGTAAGGGGCATGGCTATAGTAATGGCCTCGGACTTTTGAACATTAATTTTAAAGGATGTGAGGTCTCCATAGAGATCCATGTCCTTTAGAAGGATAGGGAAGTGGAGACAAAGGGAAATCCTGTCAGGTCCCCTTTGTGATAGGGAATGGGTAAGACAGAATAGCATTTGCTTTGACCCCCACAGAGGGGGTAGAATAAATTGTGCAGGTCCATTAGAGCTGCACGATTAATCCTTAAGAATCAAAATCGCGATAATTTTCCCTTCCTGATCTTAAAACAACAATTCCCGATTCTTGCAGAGAGTTCTCTGACAGCTGAGAAAAAAAAAATTCTGGCAGCCTGCCAAGCTTTATCACAACATGGTGGATAAAACTATAAACAAGGTAACATTTCGTTCTTTGATAACAGGAATGAACTTCTGTCTGTAGATGCGGGAAGTTTAACCACTTAAAGACTTGCTGTTTACAAGTTAAAATCAATATTTATTGCTAGAAAAATACTCCAAACCCCCAAACATTATATATATATTTTTTAGCAGAGACACTAGAGACTAAAATGGTGGTTGTTGCAATATTTTATGTCACACTTTTGGAAAAATTACATTTTAATGATTTTAAAAAAATTAGCAGTAAAGTTAGCCTAATTTTTTGTATAATGTGAAAGATGATGTTATCGTGAGATAATCGTGATCTTTATTCTAAGCAAAAAAATTGTGATTCTCATTTTAGCCAAAATCGTGCAGCTCTAGGGTCCATTGGAGGAAATTGGGGCCTATGCCTATATGTCTTTTTCCAATTTACCCAATCAAAAGCCTTTTTGCCATTGGTTGATAGCAGGAGGCCTGGAGTCTTGGTAGAGGAGGCAACGAGGATGAGGTTGGGGAGTTTGATAACATTGTCCCTGGCCTCCCTAATGGAGAGAAATCCTACTTGGTTTAAGTGTATGATATTTGTGATGTGTGGTAAAAGACGGTTAGTTAGGATTTTGGTGACAATCTTCAGGTCTAGATTTAAGAGGAGGCCATTGGTTTTTCAGGCATGTTTTGGACCTTTTTTGCTATAATTGAAGGTGATTTCACATATGATTGCAAATATATGCAACCAATACCTCTTTTTTTTATGAATTTGTTGAACTAGTTTAGACGCTCATTGTATTTCTTGCTATGTATGTCTCCATTTGGAAACAATGTTAGAGTAGAGTTAGGGACCGCACTTTGCAGAGGAGCCTTGATGTGGCAGTGCGGCTTCACATATATTTGCAAATGTATCCAACGTAAACACAAACTGTTCAAACAATTTTAACTTTTTTTATTTTGCTAACTGGCTGGCAAGTGTTCCGGTGGATTCTGTGTATTGTATTGTTCTGTGAACTGCCATGCTTAAGCACTGAATCACAGTTTTGTGCGTTATTGCAATACATGTTATCACATGTTACATGCTTAGTGTGTTACATAGTTACATAGTAGGTGAGGTTAAAAAAAGACACAAGTCCATCAAGTCCAACCTATGTGTGTCATTATATGTCAGTTTTACATTTTATATCCCCGTAGGTTGCGCTTATCTAATCGTTTTTTGAAACTATCGATGCCCCCCCACTGAGACCACCGCCTATAAAAAGGGAATTCCACATCCTTGCCGCTTTTACAGTAGAGAGCCCTCTATGTAGTTTAAGGTTAAACCTCTTTTCTTCTAATCTTAATGAGTAGCCACCTGTCTTGTTAAACTCCCTTCCTCGAAAAAGTTTTATCCCTATTGTGGGGTCACCAGTATGGTATTTGTAAATTGAAATCATATCCCCTCTCAAGCATCTCTTCTCCAGAGAGAATAAGTTCAGTGCTCGCAACCTTTCCTCATAACTAAGATCCTCCAGACCCTTTATGAGCTTTGTTGCCCTTCTTTGTACTCGCTCCATTCCCAGTACATCCTTCCTGAGGACTGGTGTCCAGAACTGGACAGCATACTCCAGGTGTGGCCGGACCAGAGTCTTGTAGAGCGGGAGAATTATCATTTTATCTCTGGAGTTGATCCCCTTTTTAATGCATGCCAATATTATGTTTGCTTTGTTAGCAGCAGCTTGGCATTGCATGCCATTGCTGAGCCTATCATCTACTAGGACCCCCAGGTCCTTTTCCATCCTGGATTCCCCCAGAGGTTCTTCCCCCAGTGTATAGATTGCATTCATATTTTTGCCGTGTTGCAATGCCATTTATTAGGTCAATGGTACCTCAGCACATTGACTCAGTGCACTTCCAACACATACTGTATGCATTGCAGTGCACCACAGTGCACATCAACACACAACCATTGTGCTGGTCAGATTTTTTTTGTCTGTTCTGAACACAACAAAATGGACAGCTATAGCATTACATACTATTCTTGTGTGGTTTCTGTTTAGCGATCGATCTCTACAACTCGACTGAGTAAATCTATTAGCTGTTGACAAAGTTAACTGCTCTCTATAGGCACACGCACACCACAGGCTCACTTTAACCCCTAAACTTAAAGCCAAACCAAACTATTTTCAATCAGGTCAGTACAAACCAGAGGCATAAAATCAAAAGGTGTGCAAAGCCAGACAGATTGGTATCTTTAACTGCTTGAGGACCAGCCACCGCAGTTATACTACGGCAGGTTGGCTCCCCTGGGCGAGCCGTCGTAGCTGTACAACGGCTGCTTTAACCTTACTAGGGGGGCGCGTGTGCACGCCCACGGCGTGGCGACAGGGCCGATGCGAGTGCCCGGTGGTCGCGATGACTGCTGGGTACCGCGATCGCTCCTGAGAGAGACAGAATGGAGGTCTGTCAATGTAAATAGACAGATCTCTGTTATGTCAGTGGTGAGGAAACTGATCAGTTGTTCCTAATGCTTAGGAGCAACGATCGGTCTCCTCCCCCAGGCAGTCCCATCCCCCTACAGTTAGAAACACTCCCTAGGTAACACATTTAACCCCTTGATCGCCCCCTAGTATCACCCCTTAACTCTCTTCCTGCCATTGACCTTTATACAGTAATCAGTGGCTATTTTTAGCTGTATAAATGTCAATGGTCCCAAAAAAGTGTTAAAAGTGTCCGATCTGTCCGCCACAATGTCGCAGTCCCAATAAAAAATTGCAGATCGCCGCAATTACTAGTTTTTTAATTGTACAAAACTGAAGTTCATTGTTGCTTACATATCCTTAGTTTAACCCACTAATGTATTCCATACATCGGCAGCACTGGGGGGGCTGTATCACCTGTATAATTAAAGGGCCAGTCCATCCAAAAGTGATAGAGTTTCTTGCTCTATTCCTGCCCACAATGAGGTGATCCCATTTCACTTGTTGCATGTACCATCCAAAGAATTGAATCGCTCATCTGGGAGAGTCATCTGTCTATGTAATGGTTGGAGTAAATGTGAAGATCTGGGATCTCAGTTCCAGACATCTCCTCACAACATATATGATACAGTTAGGTTGTATAACACTCCTCCATCTATGTGACCCACAACAAAAATAACAGGTGGTGCTCAAGGCTCCACCAGGTCCTCTTGCATGACAAACCCCTAAAAGTGCTGACAAGGACAGAGCTCGTCCCAGCTCAAAACATCCAATAGGGAAAGAAAGTCCTAAAAGTCACACATCACAGTAAAACCTGTGAGGAGGCATATGCCAGCCTCAGCCCAGGCTCCAACCAAGCCATGGCCCTCCAATGCTTTTCACTTTGCTCCCGGAGCTTAATCATGGGGAATTAGGGCTCCTCCATCTATTACTGAAAGTTTTGGGTGGAGTGACTCTCCAAAAAGGACCATACATAACATCTTCCTATACAGCCATAACACTGCCTCTGCTCTGGTCTTGTCCAGGAAATCAGCACCAACAGTCAATAACTTTCATCATTGGTGGCAGTTGACACAATAATAACCCCCAACATTGCAGCCACTGGGCACAATATTAACCCCCAATGTTAGTGTCAGTGGGTGCAATATTAATCCCTTACATTGGTGTCACTGCCAGTTGACACAATAATAACCCCCAACATTGGTGTCAGTGGACACAATATTAACACTCAGCATTGGTGTCATTTGACGCAATAATAACCCCCAACACTGATGTCAGCGGACACAATATCGACTTGGAGCTGGATATCCGCAGGGGCCAGGTGTAAAGTTGCCACTTTTTCTTCAAGGTAAACCCGAACACTTTAGCGGCGCACAGTACATTTTTTTTGCTTTAGTATACACTATAGGATTGTAACAGACCTGGAACACCTTTGGGCACTCCAACGAGAATAGTAATGTGACGTACATAATGCCACCTCATCCCCCTGTCAAGCCCTGTTCCGAGCCAAATTCAGTTGGACTGAAACCCGGACACATTATTCAAAACCCAGTGACAACCCTAGGCCAGACCTAAACCTTGTAGCTCTCCCCCATTGTGTGTCTCTTTGCCCCATATTGGCATTGTGTCTCCAGTAGCATTTGCAGTGGCAGAGCAGAGTAGGACCTGCTAAAGATGGATTACTTTGACGCAGTTGGCCAGCTTAAACATGTATTGCAATATGCAACTAAATATCCCTATTTTTTATTGCAAAGTTTGCTAGAAAGGGTATAGCAGTGTGCAGAGGGTTCATCCAGTATTTTTACCATTAACTCCTAGGGTTCTAAGTCTGGGTTACATGAGAGGACTACCCCAGGGGTGGGTTCTTCTGGGCTACGCTGGACACTTGCAACAGGGTCACTCTGCTCACACATGGGGTACCTTTTAATTGAGCCACATTCACAACCGAAAGATTACAAACATGAACAAACTTTAGTAAACTCTCTCATGAAGATTACTTGTACCTTTACTTTGTGCCATTTCCATCAATGCCCTGGGAGAAGGCTGAAGCCACTCTGCGGAATACTTGACCTTAAAGCGGGTCTCTACCCTCAGAGATGGGTATACACCATGTGCATTTGCAAATAACTGACCTCTAATTAAGTTTCTGGTACCCATGTAAGTGTACGCCTCTCAATGTAGCTTGCTTTTTAGGAGGGACATGCTGAGCTTACACTCACCGGCCACGTTATTAAGTACACCTTGCTATTACCGGGTTGGACCCCCTTTTGCCTTCAGAACTGCCTTAATTCTTCATGGAATAGATTCAACAAGGTATTGGAAACATTCCTCAGAGATTTTGCTCCATAGTGACATGATAGCATCACGCAGTTGCTGCAGATTTGTTGGTTGCACATTCATTATGCAAATCTCCAGTTCCACCACATCCCAAAGCTCCTCTATTGGATTGAGAAATGGTGGCCGTGGAGGCCATTGGAGTACAGTGACCGCATTGTCATGTTCAAAAAAAACAGTGGTGAGATGATTGGAGCTTTGTGATATGGTGCATATGGAGCCATCAGAAGATGTGTACACTGTAGGATGGACATGGTCAGCAACAGTACTAAGGTAGGCCGTGGCGTTTAAACGATGCTCAATTGGTACTCAGGGGCCCAAAGTGTGCCAAGAAAATATCCCCCACATCATTACACCACCAGCCTGAACCATTGATACAAGGTAGGATGGATCCATGCTTTCATTTAGTTTATGCCAAATTCTGACCCTAACATCTGAATGTCACAGCTGAAATCGAGACTCATCAGACCAGGCAACGTTTTTCCGCTCTCCTATTGTCCAGTTTTGGTGAGCCTGTGCGAATTGTAGCCTCAGTTTCCCCTTCTTTGCTGACAGGAATGGCACCCGGTGTGGTTAGCCCATCTGCTTTAGGGTTTAGGGTTCTGCATTCGGAGAGGGTATTCTGCATACCTTGGTTGTAACGAGAGGTTATTTGAGTTACTTTTGCCTTTCTATTGTCTGAAACCATTTTGTTTGTCATATTGTCTGCCCATTCTCCTCTGACATCAACAAGGCATTTTCCTCCACACAACTGCAGCTCACTGGATATTTTTTTCTTTTTTGGACCATTCTACGTAAACCCGAGAGATGGTTGTGTGTGAAAATCTCAGTAGATCAGCAGTTTTGAAAGACCAGCCCACCTGGCACCAACAACCAAATCGTTGCTTGATTTGAACTTCAGCAAGTCATCTTCACCACGTCTAGATGCCTAAATGAATTGAGTTGCTGCCATGTGATTGGCTGATTAGGGATTTGTGTTACCAAGCATTTGAACAGGTGTACCTAATAAAGTGGCTGGACTCCAGGACAGGTAAGACCCCATTCACACAGGGGCAACACGACTTGCAGGTCGCCTCAGCGAGGCGACCTGCAAACGACTGCCCGGGCGACTTGCAAAACGACTTCTGTATAGAAGTCTATGCAAGTCGCCCCAAGTCGCCCCCGAAGTCGTACAGGAACCTTTTTCTAAGTTGGAGCAACTTGCGTCGCTCCCCTTAGAACGGTTCCATAGCACAGAACGGGAGGCGACTTGTCAGGCGACTAGGTCGCCTGACAAGTCGTCCCTGTGTGAATGGGCTCTAAGTGTCCGATTATTAAAAGTCAGCAGCTGCAGTATGTGTATCTGCTGGCTTTTCATTTTTGCAGCGGTGGGCGGACCTCCGCTTTAACAACCACATTAACTGTGTAGCCAGACATACCTTTCACCAAACAGATAACAAGCCCGGTTATATTCGGTGTCCTTCTTGTACTTAGAAGACATGAGAGTTTCCTGCAAATAAAATGAAAATGCAGCTACAATCACATTGGTTATTAACTAGTAGTCAATAAACGAGCTAAATACTGTAAGTTATCAAATCTAAAATGGACACATCACACACCTCAGTATAATTTTAGAGAATGACAACTTTACCTGTGAAACGAGTCAAAGCCCCATTTTTCTGTTAAGTCTCTCCAGTGCGGTTAAAGTGGTTGTAAACCCTTTACAACCACTTTTACCTACAAGTAAGCCTAGATTAAAGGGGTTCTAAAGGTTCATGTTTTTTTACCTTAATGCATCCTATGCATTAAGGTGAAAAAACATCTGATGATTACTGGTTTACTTACCTGAAAGTCCTGCGCTCGATCCCACGCTCGATCGTTGCCCGGGCTTCTCGGCTCTTCTCAATTCAATGACGGGGGGCCAAGTCCTGCACGCCGACGCCGAATGCAGGACTCGGGAGCATGCCCGCAAGGTAACCCCCTGGGAGAGCGCTTCTCTCAGCGGGTTATCTGAGACGGGGAGGAGCTAGGAGACCCCCGGGGGACCCCAGAAAACGCCATTCGGAGCCACTCTGTGCAAAACAAGCTGCACAGTGGAGGTAAGTATGAGATGTTTGTTATTTTTAAAAAATAAAAATCGAACCTTTAGTGTCACTTTAAGGCTTACCTGTAGGTGTTCGAAATATCTCCTAAACCTCCACGGTTTAGGAGATACTTGCAAAAGAGACGGGCGCCGATGTCTAGTGCGCACTTTAGAAATCCTTAGAAGCAGCGATCGTGCCGTTTCTAAAGAAGATTGTGCCGTGACTGGCAGCTCCCGCGCGCATGCGTGGGAATGACGTCATCGCGGCTCCGGCCAATCACAGCGCCGAAGCCGCAAAACCCAGAAGGGAGAGGGTGAAAGATGGACACTCTGTGGAGGCGAGGAAATCGGGGACATCGCAGGCTTCAGTTTCAGGTAATTGACACATAATGGGCTAGTATGTGATGCATACTAGCCCATTATGCTTTACCTTTGTAGGGGAAACAAAGAAGAAGTAAAACCCAACAGTGTTCACTTCCTCTTTAAAGCTGCTTAAATTTTTGCCTTCCCTGGCTCCTCCCTCTCCCTCATCAACATACTAATGACATTTTTAAATAAAACGTTTCCATTTTTATTACGTACCTTTATATTAAAACAGTGATATCATCATTGGGCCTCTGCGCTCTCCATACAATGCAGGCCAATCATGGCTGGTGGGAGGGGAGGGGAAGGCAGGGTGCTGTACATAGCTTCCTGAAAATATCACAGCGCCCCCTGTCCAGTACTTCTTTCAAGAGCGCTCAGCCCTGAAGCAAGCAGTGGGCTGGCTCTTGGGAGGAGTTATGCAAACATTAAAATTCACTAATGGATTGCTGTTAGTCTGGATGGGGTGGGTGTTCCTAGGAAAGTTGTATTTGCATGCCGACCACCCTACCTAGTGCCCCCTCCCATGTGACGCTGAGCCTCCATTAAGGAAAGAACTGAAATCCAATGAATAAAAGTGGCAGGTCGGAGACAGTAAGGCTGGGGAGAAAGCGTTAGAAGATGGTTTACCCTTTAAGAGGAAGTAAACTCTTTCTATTAAAAATCTCTGACAGGCAGGGTATTTATGACAGAAGAGACCCTATTGGTCTATTCTGCCGTAAATGCATCCTTCTGCCTGTCAGCTGTCATGTTCATTGAGCAGCGCATGCCCAGCTCAGCGAACATTTACAGCCCAGATCGGCCCCCGATATGCTGTGCCCACCCATCTGGGGGGCTTTGTAAAAAAAAATACAGCGGACTTTACTTCCACTTTAACATTGGGGCCTTTGCCCCCCCCCCTTTTTTTTTCTTCCCCTCTTCCCTCTTCTTTCCCAAGTACGAGTGTAAGCTTAGTTTCTGCTAGGAGGGTCCCATTGGCAATTGTATCAAATCCTTGTTGGGCACTTTTTACACCTTTGACAAACCCTCCCCCCTAGATAGAGAGGTTTTGCACCCCATCACCCTCCCTTCCCTACACCCCTTATCCTTTTTCTTTTTCCTTTTTGAATTCCTCAAATATCCGTCTGATTATATGTTTTGGGATCTACACAAGTATATCTGTTGATCGACATACATTTCCATTCTTGTCTTTGCACAATAACAACTGCTGGATTAACTAATCAATTCAACTGCAGTACTTTGTATGCTGTTTTCTACAATACACCAATTGTGACAATATGTGACTATATAATGGTTAAAATAGTATACGTTTTTATAGTATACGTATACAGTATGTACTAAAAAAAAAAAACCTGTTCTTTTCAATAAAAAATTAATTAAAAAAAATGGAGGACATCCTCCAGCCAGGAAATAAGATGGAAAAAAGGAACAAATCAGCGCAAATATATATGCTAAATAGATGATAAAGCAGCTGGACACCAGGGTCAATAAATCAAATCCCTAAAAGTAATAGTATAGCAGGTGGTGCAGCGCTGAGAAAATAGTGGATCCGCTGACGAAGTCCCCGCCCACTGGGACGCAACGCGTTCGGAAGGAAGGGAGCGTCGTGACGTCACCCACGACCATCTCATAGCTTATCTATCCATGCTCATACATCTGGCACTGGATGAGTGCTTTGTTTGTAAGTTTTTATCTTTGCATTTATCATTAAAATCTTTATACGGAGAGCACTATGGTCTATCCCCTTTATATTTTCATGACATACACGTTTGGGGATTGATTCTGCATATTGTGTATCCTGTACCGCTGCTGATCAAGTTGGATCCTCTGCATATCTGCTTTATTTGACCCGCAAGGGAAAGCCTATCTGACCCTCTATAACGAAAGGGTCCGGTTGTTGAGGTGAGAGGCCACTTCATATGCTGGTGAAGGGATCACTTTATATCCACAAAGTTTTCCAGCATGATGTCACAGCACCTATGGGATTTTGAAGTTTATGGACTATTATTTTAATTTGTTTTTTTATTTTATCAGCGCTACACCACCTGCTATAGTAGTCTGTTGTCCTACCTTTACTGACTCTGGGCTTGATAGCAGAATTTTCACATTATGTAACATGTTGATACGCACCACAGGACCATAAGTCCGTGCCCTGTATAAAGCATAAAAAAGTTAGGTAAGTATATCCAGTATAGTACAAATGTTACCCTTGTTATTACAGAAATTATATATATTTTGTAAATTATATTATATTTTGTATATTATATTACACAATTATATATATTTAGTATATTTAATATAGTATATTAGTATAATATTTATATATATTATTATAATATATATATATATATATATATATATATATATATATATATATATATATATATATATATATATATATACATACACAATTTATTTATTTTAAATAACAGCACTTTTTCATATTATTGGACCTCTAACAGTGGCTTACGAGTTGGCCTCTAGCAAGTTTCTACTTTTCTCAGCAAGTTTCTAAATCTGCTTCCACTCTTCCCGGTGTATCATTTTTAATGCCCAGTTCACATATTTTCATAATGTCCCTGCCACCCCACCAAAGGCCTCATGTGTAAAAGGTACCCCGATACTTAAAGTGATTGTAAACGGTCACCTTGTAAAACCAACCCATTCAATTTAAAATAGAAATGAAAAACAAAACATGTTTGTATAGATATAAAAAAACATATATATATATATAAATACCTTTTTTTTCCCTTTTTTTAAATAAATTATCACATTCCCTCTGTTCGTTCTTA
The DNA here is from genome assembly GCF_042186555.1 of Aquarana catesbeiana. Classification (NCBI taxonomy): domain Eukaryota; kingdom Metazoa; phylum Chordata; class Amphibia; order Anura; family Ranidae; genus Aquarana; species Aquarana catesbeiana. The sequence goes on from NC_133336.1 coordinate 45,035,908, forward strand.
GTTGCATAAGGGGGGAGGAGAAGCAGCAGCACACTAAGCTTGCAACGGGGGCGTGTCAGGACAAGTCTGATGAATGGAGGAGAGTGCGCTGAGCTCCCAGCATAGCTAGAGAACCAACCATGGTGTGTTCTCCTGCCTAGTGTGGCCAGTTTTTAATAGGAGAGCAGGGGGACTAGCAGGAACACCAGGAATTTGTCACAAAGGAAGCAATACAAAGAGAACAGGATACTTTTTTTCATACAAGTACATGGTACAGCAGGCACATATCAGGAATATGAAGTGTTGGGGTAACAAATGCTTTAAGCGTTCTAATACCTAAATGTGGTAACACAAAGCAACCATTCAGAATTAATATTGCAATGGTATGACCTCAGCGGAGTGAATTCTTATTGGTTGCTCTTTGCCAGAAAAAAGAAAGATAAGAACTGTAAAAAAAAAAAAAAAAGGGTCCCAAAAGCCTAGCACTTAGCTGGAAGAAAATGAAATGTATTTTTAATACTTTATACTCAAAATAGACATTACATGTAATAACAGAAATCTCAACCTTGGCTAAAATAATATAAAGGGCACATTGCATAAAGCGGACCTTCATTCATTAAAATTCATCATTTAAATTCCTTTTTTATATATCTACTTTTTAGTTCCTGCATTGTTGCCTAGGCAAGGATGACATTTGAGGCATGATTTCTGCACGAATCTTGAGAATGTGCAAACACATCTATAGGACTTTGCAGCACATCCATCTGAAATATCGCAAACTCAATTTTCGTTGCAGAAAACAGCAGGTCTCTGCCACTATATGGGGCCAAAATGAGAAGAGTGGTGTGTCAGCACATGCATGGGGATTTCACGCATATGCGCACTATCCGCAAGGCTCTGCCAAGTACTAAAGGTATGTAGAGACCAATTGTGTGTCTACATACAGTATGCGCGGGATGTTCATCCAAGATGGTGGCGCCAAAGCAGAAAAAGGATGATCTCTGGGCTACAAGGAGGATAATGCTGGGTCAGGGGTGGCACATAGGAAGAAGGTGACCACTAATGGGTGACAGCAGGGAGGGTGCAGGATGCCCCTATGCCATGGGTGCTCAATCTGTGGCCCTCCAGCTGTTGCAAAACTAAAAGTCTCATCATGCCTCTGGCCTTGGGAATCATGCTTGTAGCTGTCAGCCATACAATGCCTCATGGGATTTGTAGTTCTGCAACAGCTAGAGGGCCACAGGTTGAGCACCCATGCCCTATGCACATAATCATATACTACAGTAGAGTGATATAACATTCATTTTCTACAAGATACATTTATGTTCACCAACATACCAATCCAGAAACAAATCATGGACTAGGCCATTGTTTTTAAGGACCTTCAGTATTGATGGTGTATGTCCAAACAGGAAGCTAAAACAAAATATAAGCAAAATTCATTATTTCTCATTATAACATGAGTAACACATATTGTCATAGTGTGCACCTCTGCCATCCAAAGAAATATTAAATCTACACATACCACCCCCTATCCCACACTGCTGTTTGATATACACAACTGTGATCAATGGCTTTAGCTGCACCACTGAGCACTTTTGAGGATTGACACTAACCCAGGTGGGAGCACTGATCTTTTATCTTTTGCATGCTGGTGCTAACCACTTTTGGAAAACTACTGTTTTCCTGCTGCATTTGGGTTTCCTAGGTTGCACCATCAAACAAGTCTAGGATCCAAGCAAAGAAACCACCACTACTCAGCAGCAAGGTTCATGTGGGTAGATTTGGGTCAAGTTGGCAAGTTTGGTATTTACTGCAAATTTCCAAAAAAAGCAGCTGAGTCAAATGCTAAAAGCCAGCTCTCATAAAAAATATAAAAGACAAAGGGCAGAGGGTAACAAATATCTGTCCATTTTTCTGTTGAATGCCTGTAGGGTAGGGGCACAATTAGCCATGAGAGTAAGCTTAGAAACCCCTTGTAGTGTAGAGGTGGTGTAGTATCCCAAGTAGTTGCTAGAGACCCTTGAAGTAGTAACAGGGTGTGACCACAGATAGTGAGGTGGTGCAAGCCCTGCCTATGCCAGTGTGGGGCTACCTAAGAAATAGGCATTATTTATGAATAGTCTGGTGGGGTCTTCATGAGAAGTGTCTGGAGGACCACACAAAGGATGCACTCTGTGAGGCTCTAGCTCTTGGAGCTTCCCCTTAGCAGAGAAGCAGGGGAGAAAAGGTGCAGGACTATTGGATCTACTTGCACCCCTTTGCATCAGATGCAGAACTGTGCCAAGCACCCCCTTTCCCCAAAGAGGTATAGGCTCCTCCACTGGCTTTGTTATTGCTTTCTTTATTGTTTGCAACCAAAAAAGGAATGTGCCAAAGTGTGTAACTATGGAATTATTAACTGCGTTCAGTTAAAAGGTTTCTGTTTTCCCATTGGAAGCAGATGGTGTTGGATGAAGCTGCTTTTTAGAGTCCACTGCCATAAGAAGTAGCATAAGAACAGACTTCTTGGTGGGTGAGGGTTAGACCAGGCCGGGAAGCGATCATACTTTGGCAGGGTCCAAGGAGTACCCTAAGGGAGAATGACTTGTCTAGGGTAGTAATGGGTTAGAGTTCTAGTTCTGCCCCTGCTCTTCTACACATGGAGGACTTGCAGCCCAGCACAATGCTACAGCACAACATGACATTCCTACCCTGTGAATGCAAAGTTATTACAATTAATGGACCATAATACTACACTCTAGCCTTAACCCTTTTGCTGAAACCGATGTATGTCATATGTTGGCAGCAGCATGGCAGCCAGCTAACAGGTGGCAGTGATCCACCTGCTATACAGTTGGCTTAAACGAACCCCAGGTAGTGCCTATCCTCCCCTGTCATGTTTCCCAGATTCCACTGTCTCCTGTAAATCTGAGACCTCCATGATGGGTGCCAGTGGGTAGTGGGGAGGGGGACCAGCGAACATCCTTTCCCTGATCTCCCCTAACTAGAATGAACACAAAAGCGCCATGCATCTCACTTTCAGACTCAGCTGGGATAAGAAGCTAATGGAGCATTATTTGCACTCCTTTAGCTTCAGTGGAAGGTGGGTGGGATATGAGGTATCCCGCCCATTAAAGGTCTAATAGACGCCTAATGTCTCATTAAAAAGAACCTGTCATAGGAAAATGCTATCACATAAGGGACTTTTGGTCTCCTATAAGATAAAAATTGAAGTTAATTGAAAAAACAAAGTGTAAAAAAATGCTATTTAGCCAGCACTTAACCCCCTAAAAAAAATGTTTAATTCCCCCCCACCACCACTACGTACTCGCACATATGAAAGCTGATTGTGGTACACGGTACATATTGGCACACACACTGGGGTGGGAGCATTAGGTTATGGGGCCATTATGTGCAGTTAACTCGTCTAAGCTGATGACCTGTACGTCCTTTTAAATGTCGCCTATGAGAAATTGGAGAATTTTTTGGATACCAACGTTTGTAGTGGTTTCATGGGCGCACACAATTTTAACAATAAAAAGGGGGACAAGCAGCGCAAATATTGCAATGAAATCAATCCAACAATTTATTTTATACACTATATATTAATACATTTTAAGGCATGACATTACAGGGTTTCTGTACCCTAAAATTAACTTTATTGCAGTTTTACAGAAAATGTTTGCTTTGTCAACTGTTATGCCGCGTACACACGATTGGAATTTCCGACAACAAATGTTCAATAGGAGCTTGTTTCGGAAATTCCGACCGTGTAGGCTCCATCGGACATTTTTTGTCGGCATTTCCGACTGACAAAATTTGAGAGATGGTTCTCAAACTTTCCAACAACAAAATCCGTTGTCGTAAATTCTGATGCACAAAATTCCACCCATGCTCGGAATCAAGCAGAAGAGCTGCACTGGCTATTGAACTTCCTTTTTCTAGTCCCGTCGTATGTGTTGTACGCCACCGCGTTCTTGACGTTTGGAATTTCTGACAACATTTGGGTGACCGTGTGTATGCAAGACAAGTTTCAGCCAACATCCGTCGGAAATAAATCCACGGTTTGGTTGTCGGAAATTCCGATCGTCTGTACACGGCATATCTATTGTACTAATATCATGTGATACAAACATTTAGAACTAGCACCATTTTATTCTCCAGAGTCTCTGCTTTTAGAACATTTTTAATGTTTGGTGGGTTTTAACCAATCTTCAGTCTTAAAATGATTTTTTAAACCCATGTGCACAAAACTCAAAAAATGGCTCTGGTAGCAGAAAGGTTAAAAATTCATGTAGACATGGATCAGATTCAGAAGCAAGTCAAATGTAATACAGGGCCTAGAAAAAGTATTCATACCCCTTGAAATTTTCCACATTTTGTCATGTTACAACCAAAAACATAAATGTATTATATTGGGATTTTATGTAATAGACCAACACAAAGAGGCACCTGATTGTGAAGTAGAAGCAAAATGATAGATGGTTTTCAATATTTTTTACAAATAAATACAGTAAAACCTTGGATTGCGAGCATAATTCGTTCCAGAAACATGCTTGTAATCCAAAGCACTTTTATATCAAAGCAAATTTTCCCATAAGAAATAATTGCTACACTTAGAGTTGCCTCTCTTCTCTTTTATATTTAGTTGTGACATGACGCTACTTGTATATCAAGACATCGCTTGTTGTATATCAAGTCAAAATTGATTAAAAAATTTTGCTTGTCTTGCAAAACGCTCTCAAACCAAGGTTTTGCTGTATCTGAAAAGTGTGGCGTGCATTTGTATTCAGCCCCCTTTACTCTGATACCCCTAACTAAAATCTAGTGTAACCATTTGCCTTCAGAAGTCACCTGATTAGTAAATAGGGTCTACTTGTGTGTAATTTAATATCAGTATAAATACAGCTGTTTTGTGAAGCCCTCAGAGGTTTGTTAGAGAACCTTAGTGAACAAACAGCATTATGAAGGAACACACCAGACAGGTCAGGGATAAAGTTGTGAAAAAGTTTAAAACAGGGTTAGGTTATAAAAAAATATCCCAAGCTTTAAACATCTCACGGAGCTCTGTTCAATCCATCATCTGAAAATGGAGAGAGTATGGCACAACTGCAAACCTACCAAGACATGGCCATCCACCTAAACTTACAGGCCGGGCAAGGAGAACATTAATCAGAGAAGCAGCCAAGAGGCCCATGGTAACTCTGGAGGAGCTGCAGAGATTCACAGCTCAGGTGGGAGAATCTGTCCACGGGACAACTATTAGTTGTGCACTCCACAAATCTGACCTTTATGGAAGAGTAGCAAGAAGAAAGCCATTGTTGAAATAAAGCCATAAGAAGTCCCATTTGCAGTTTGCAAGAAGCCATGTAGGGGACACAGCAAACATGTGGAAGAAGGTGCTCTGGTCAGATGAGACCAAAATGTAACTTTTTGGCCTAAAATAAAAATGCTATGTGTGGGTCAGAGTTGATGGGAAGATGGATGGAGCCAAATACAGGGCAATCTTAGAAGAAAACCTGTTATGCCGCATACACACGAGCGGACTTTCCGGCAGAAAAGGTCAGACGGAACGATTCAGTCGGACATTCCGATCGCGTGTGGGCTTCATCGGACCTTTTCCTTCGAAAAATCTGATGGACCTTAGAAATAGAACATGTTTCAAATCTTTCCGACGGACTCAGTTCCTAACGGGAAAACCGCTCATCTGTATGCTAGTCCGACGGACCAAGAACGACGCAAGGGCAGCTATTGGCTACTGGCTGTTGAACTTTCTTTTTCTAGTCCCGTCATACGTCATCACGTTCTAAACGAACGGACTTTGGTGTGATTGTGTGTGAGCATGTCCGTTTCAGCGGAACTCCGTCGGAACTCAGTCGGAAAGACCATTAGACTTCGGTCCGACAGAAAGACCGGTCGTGTGTACGCGGCATAAGAGTTTGCAAAAGACTTGAGACTGGGATGGAGGTTCACCTTCCAGCAGGACAAAAACCCTAAACATACAGCCAGAGCTACAATTGAATGGTTTAGATCAAAGTATATCCATGTGTTAGAATTGCCCAGTCAAAGTGGAGACTTAAACCCAATTGAGAATCTGTGGCAAGAATTGAAAATTGCTGTTCACAGACGCTCTCCATCCAATCTGACAGAGTTTGAGATATTTTGCAAAGAAGAATGGGCAAAAAATTCACTCTCTAGATGTGCAAAGCTGGTAGAGACATCCCCAAAAAGACTTGCAGCTGTAATTGCAGAATACAAATGTACCCCACACTTTTCATATATTTATTTGTAAAACATTTTGAAAACCATTTATCATTTTCCTTCCACTTCACAATTATGTCCCACTTTGTGTTGGTCTATCACATAAAATCCCAATAAAATACATTTAGATTTTTGGTTGTAACATGAAAAAATGTGAAGAATTTCAAGGGGTATGAATACTTTTTCAAGGCACTGTATGCTTTCAGGTGTTTCAGAGTTGCTCTGAATCGCCTTTCTCAAGAAACAGCTTCAGTCCCGGTTCACACTGATGCCATGCGGGAAACCCTGTGATTCCTGTGCGGGTTCCCACGTCGCATCTGAATCACAAACTGGTTCACACTGACACCTGCAAACCGCTGGGGGTGTCAATATAAAGTTAATGACACGCCCAAATCGGTTTGCAGATTACAGTGTGAAATATGAAATGGTACAAGAACTGGATCACATGGGCGGGAACACTCATGCGATCCGATTCCAATACGGACCAAAAAAAGGGGTCCTGCACCATTTTGGTGTGAATGCGATGCCATTTCAGCCATACAGTTTGTGTGGCTGAATTTACATTGCACAGACATTGCATGTGAAGTGCACAGCAATGCGGTGCGAATCACATGCGATGTCTGTAATCGCACCAGTGTGAACCCAGCCTCAAGCTGTTTAGGAGATGCTTCCAGTTGCTTGTGCCATGGTTTGCATTCAGGCTGACTTGTATGGAAGAGAAAATCATTTCCAAATAAAGTTTCATGTACAGGGGGCCTAAAGCTATACAATAAGGAATGCATCTTACCTGTCTCTGGGGGGTCCGGGGATGTGGTCATACTTCCCATGTATATAGTAGATGTAACCACAGTACAGGAGGAAACAGGTGCCAACGATGCCAACGATGAGCAGAAAAGTCCAAGAGATGAAACCACAAAAATCCATGACAGTTAATATATTGGTGTCAGCCACATAGACACTCACGAATGTCTGCGTGTTCTGGAAACAATGTCAGCTCCTACATGAACACTGCAGCCCTGTAGATAAACTGCGAATCCTGTGCTGTACTGTGAGTGACACATATCAGGGGAGGGTTGGGTAAGGGTGACAAGGAGAAATTGCTCAGTCATTCACTTAGGAAGACTTTGCAGCTTTTAGGGCTCATTCACATGTATGGCAAGGATTGCTGTTCCTTTGAAAAGCGATCCATGCTCAGATCGCTTTTCAGAGGTGTTTGACAGGTGGTGAGGAGGCATTGTATTGCCTATTCACCGCGTGCCTTAACCACGTCGGCCATGCACTAGCGTTCCGAAACTGTGTGCATTGGACGTGGTTGTAGGGTGCTTGCAGAGCGGCCCTTTTCACTTGAATGGGTCACGATTGGCAGTTGGTAGTAAAATCAAACAGCAAAGAGTGAATCATGAAAATACTGCATTATGGCCACTAGATGGAGCTGATGATTATAGGGAATAAAAAAAAATATTTTCTATGATTGTTAGCTTCATCTAGTGGCCAAAATGTTTTTTCTTGTTTCATTCCATTTTTGGAAAGAATAGCATTAGACCCAAAAGAAAATGGCCTATTAACATTTGTGTTTGCTCCCATTAGCACAGAACAAATTGACATGCAAACAGGATGAAGAGCTCTGCACATTTATTTTATAAACATACCTCTAAGCGTCTACCTTTAAAACCTAACTCCGGTATTTTTTTTTTTTTTTTATAGTTTTTTTATTTTAAGTGTTTTATTTTGAGTCTGAGACCCTATAGGGGAGGTCTTCCCTAATTTCCTTTTACTGTGACACCAATACAAAAATTGGGTGGGGGCAGTTATTAAAAGGACAGGAAGCTAGGGACAGCAATAAAAACATTGCCCCCATTGAAAAGTTTTCCCATTATTTCCTGTCCTGGCAGGAAATTAGAGCAAATCTACACAGACAGCAATAATTATTAAAGTTTGACTTTAACCACTTCCAGCCCAAGCCAATTCTGACACTCCTCTCCTACATGTAAAAATCATATTTTCTTTTTGCTAGAAAATTACTTTCAAAAATTGTATTTTTAGCAGAGACCCTAGGAAATAAAATGGCAAATGTTGAAATTGTATATCACACGGTATTTGCACAGCAATTTTTTTAAATGTGTTTTTTTGGGGGGAAAAAAATGTTTCATGAATTAGAAAAAAAACCCCGTAAAGTTAGCCCAACTTTTTTATGTACTGTGAAAGATGATGTTACACCGAGTAAATAGATACCTAAGACCCCTTTCACACCGAGGTGCTTTTCAGGCGCTTGCAGGCTAAAAAAAAGCGCCTGAAAAGCTCACGAAAACCTATTTTCATTAAAATCAATGAATGCTTTCACACTGGGGCAGTGCGCTGGCAGGGTGGTGAAAAAAACCCCCTCTCCATTAAAATGAATGGAAAGCACTTCAAAAGCGCCTGAAAAGCTCTTCAAAAGTGCTCAGTGTTTTACTGGCAGTTTACAAGCGCCTCAGTGTGAAAGGGGCTTTACATGTCATGCTTTACCACACTCGTGAAATGGTGCCAAACTTCAGTACTTAAAAATCTCCATAGGACTAAACTTTAAACATTTTGACAGGTTACCAGTTTAGAATTACAGAGGAGATCTTGCTCTAGAATTATTGCTCTTAATCCAATGTTCATAGTGATACCTCAAATGTGTGGTTTGAACGTCGTTTACATATGCGGCACGATGTACGTATGCGTTCGCTTCTGCGTGCGAGCACGCGGGAACAAGGACGATTTAAATTTTTATTGTTTATTTTATTTTTACACTTTGCCTTTATTTTCTATTTTTTTGCTCACTTTTATTCCTATTATAAGGAATGTAAACATCCCTTGTAATAGGAATAGGGCATGACAGGTCCTCTTTACAGAGAGATCTGGGGTCTATAATTCCCCACATCTCTCCTCTAGGCTGGAAAGCCTGAGATCAAAAAAAAAAAAGCAATCTCATGCTTTCCAGCTAAAAAAAAAAAAAAAAAAAAAAGCCAAAATTTACATCTGCTGGCACTGGGAAGATGACCCTCAGTCAGCTCTATGGTAAGCGGCCTCTGCCGGCCAATTCATTCTCCGGGTCGCCGATCGCACAGGAGAGCCAGTAGAATCATCAGAGGGTGACGGGAGGGGACGTGCCCCTCCCGCCTGTAAAAAAAAAAAAAAAAAAACAGCCACTATGATTGTTTTTACATTGCAGAGAATCGCCTGCTTAAAAAAACAGAACAAAAAAAAACGATATCTGAATGATGCCTGCAGCTGCGGGCATCATTTAAATTTAAAAATAAAATCAGGAAATGGTGCTGTGCTCTAAGTAATAGCAGACAGATTAATATATAAACGATATAAAGTGCTTAGATAAATATTCTAACAAAATTAAATTCCAGAATAAGTGGTGTAAGTACCAAAGTGACAATGCGAAAGGATAAACTCCAAGTGAATAAATGTCCTTAAAGGGGTAAACCTTCATGTTTTTTTAATGCATCTTATGCATTAAGTTGAAAAAACACCTGGCAGTGTCCGCCCCCAACCGCCCCCCCCCCCCCCCCCCCCCCCGTTTGACTTACCTGAGCCCTGGAATTTCCATTGGCGGGGACGCGCTGTCCCTCCGCCCGGGGTTCTCAGCAATTGATTGGAAAGATTGATAGCAGCGCAGCCATTGGCTCCCGTTGCTGTCAATCGAATCCAATGACGCGACCACCGGGGATGAGTCATACACTCGGCGGCTATGGACCGCGAATGCTGGACTCTGGAGAGCGCCCACAAGGCAACTCCCCGGGAGATCGCTTCCCCTAGGGGGTTATCTGATGCGGGGAGGAGCCGCGAGAGCCGCCGAGGGACCCCGGAAGTCGGTGTTCGGGGCCACGCTGTGCAAAACGAATTGCACAGTGGAGGTAAGTATGACAAAAAAAAAAATATTTGAAGCTTTACAATCACTTTAATCACATAGAAATAAAGTGCTGGTCCGAAAAGTGACAATACAAAGAGATAAAGTCCAAATAATCATATGTCTTCAAGCGAATAAATGAGGATAAGATGAATTACTGCAGTGCTGGACTCCAACTAACAATCTGTGCAAGTGAAATAATGTAAACAGTGACTTATCTCTTCAGTGCAATAACACCTCTGTGTACAGTGGCCCCTTACCTTACCACTGTAAGGTAACAGCGTATAAATGTAGACACTGGCAATCCAGAAATCCGAGGTCCTGCAGTGAGTCACACTAAGGGCTTCTTATAGTGATAGAACACTGCTTCCCTGATAAATCTCAGGACCAGCTAGGGTTGCCACCTATCTGGGATTCACCCGGACAGTCCGGGTTTTGAATCATGTGTCCGGGTTTCAGGCGGACTGAAGCCCGGACACATTATTCAGACCAGGCTGTGGCTCCCCAAGAAACCAAGATAGTCACACACAAATCTGAAGCCGTCCGGGAGCTGCGGGCGGCTGTCTGGGGGGCAGGTTCGGCATCACTGGGGGGCAGGGCGATAATGTCAGCAAGAGCAATTTGGCCACACCCACAGTTCTCTGCGGCACGCTATGTGCACCACATTACTACTCTCCTTGGGGTACACAAAGGTGTCACAGGCTGCTAAAGTGATCAGGTTTGGCTTGAAGAAAAGGTAGCAACCCTAGGACCAGCTGAACCTGTAGAAGAGCCATCCACAGATTTCCATCGTTGTCGATTTGTATAAAGGAGGTATACATACCATTATAACGAGAACCACCTATCAGGATACAAGGCTCCCTAGATGATATCCATGTCATTCCTAATCCAACCAGCCATGCTGGATTCCCTAATGATTATCGCTAGCAGCTGCTATAGCCACTAGCGATAATCACTGTTTTCTCCTGGTAGGGACGGCTTCCCCAGCGCCCCCCCCCTCCCCGCCGGAACCTGGCAGGGGGGATTCCCACATCAACACTTGACCCTTGGTTGCAGGAAAGAAATTTGCTCCGTGTGTGGCAGGCCTTAGAGCTCATTCTCACCAGCTGTGCATGAGAAATACCTAGCACAGCCACTAGATGGAACTGATGATCATGGGAAATAAATATTATTTTACTAAGATCCTCATCTCCATCTAGTGGCCATAATGTGGTATTTTTTTGTTTTATTCTATTCTGTATAAAGAACGAGATTCCACCTGGAGAGAAAATAGCCTAATAACATTTGATTTTGCTCCTATTCACACAGAACAAACAAACATGCAGTTTCATGGGACAAATAGATCTTTATATAAATGCACCACTAAGTGTCTACCCTTTAGAACCTAAATACTTAGCGCAGATTGAATTGGCACCGAAATTTGTTTTTGTACAACCATGTTCCAGCTAACAGCAAATGCAAGGGAAGGCACCCCTAATGCAATGAGGATTGACACTGTATAACTAATAGTGGGTATGTATTTCGTCAGATCTATGCATTTTCACGCACAAGCCCTCAGGGGATGCCTCTGCAGTCTATGATGTTACATTCTGTATACGTTGAATAGTCTTGAACAACATTCAAGGTCATGGTGGGAGCTGACCAGTTTTGACGTACAGATAGAGAGAGGGAACTCCCTAGTCCTTATCACTGGGTCACACAACAGGGCGGTGAGAATCCGAATACAGAAGAAAAGAAATGCCAGTCTTCGATGACATAACTTCAAATGGTTTTATTACTCACAGCGGTAAGAGACATTCGATTTAACAAATTTGTGAAGCAGCATACTATAATAAAACGACTATAGATGTACATAAGCTGTATTTATTTAAAGCGGAGTTCCACCCAAAAGTGGAACTTCCGCTTTAAGTACTCCTCGCCCCCTGACATGCCACAATTGGCATGTCATTTTTTTTTGGGGTGGGGGGGGGCTGGGTACTTGTTTTTTAGTTGGACTTTCTTTCCCACTTCCTCCTTCCGGGCTTCTAACCGCCTAGGCGATTCCCAGGCGGTCCCTCCCTCCCGGCAGTGTTCTGGGACACGTGACAGGTCCCAGAACATTGCCTGGCCATTGACGGAGCGCAGTGCAGCTCGTGCATGCGCAGAGCGCGCCGGGCTGTGAAGCCGTAATCGTCACAGCCGGGCGCCCACGCATGCGCCGCGAAGAGGAGGGGGAGAGAATGGAGGCTTCGGGGGGCCGCAACGCTGGACCGTGGGAGTGGTGAGTGGCTGTTTATTAAAAGTCAGCAGCTATACTTTTTTTAGCTGCTTTTAATAAACTAAAAAACCAGTGGAACTCCGCTTTAAACATTTTTTGGATGAATGTCACACACATTCATGCATGTTGCACGAACTCTGGTCTTCGTTTCTGTAATATGTTAATTCTCATGGTCGTCATCGCCCTCCAGTGGCCAAAATGTGGTATTGTTTTCTGAAATACCACAATGAGAAAATATACCGCATTTTGGCCACCAGATGAGGCTGATGATCATAAGAATTAATCTATTAGAAAAGTCACAGCCAAAATGTTTGAAAAATAGGCTCCAAAGTATCGTTGAACAACTATATTGGGGGTGTAATACAGTGGCAGCCGATGGTAATTTTTTTTTCGGGGGGGGGGGGGGGCAGAAAACAGTGAAAACGGTCAGATGGGTCTGGTCCACTTACCCCATATATGGTGGGCAGTGCTTCTCCCGGGCTTCACCGGCGGCTTCCCTTGCTTGGCAGCGGCGGCGACGACTTTCCCTTCCCATGCCATCCACAGGCATTGCGGCGGTTTTCGGCCAATCGGAAAACAGGTCTCAGACCTGCTTCTGATTGGCCAGATTGAGGATCAGTGATTCAATAGCGAACATACATATTCAACATCTGGGTGGGCTCTTGGCGCAATGCTCCATTTTGAAGCCTATTAGAGCCTCTGGCTCTAATCAGGTGCTTCAAAAAAGCATCCCCGCCGCTGTAATTCATGCGCCTGATGTCCTGAAAGGGGCCGGACGCATGAATTGGGGTGGCGGTGTTCTGTCAAAATAGCGGCAATGGATAGAGCATGGGGGGCGGCGCTCGGGCGCTCTTAATTGATGGGCCGCCACTGGTGTAACATGAAACCTGTTTGCATTCCCAACTTTCCTGCCCTCAAACAGCCTTCCCCCTACCAACTTACCTGAATTGTGGGATGCTTCTTTTTGCAGCATCCTGTATGTGTTTGGATTTCGGTCAGCTGTGCGAGGCTCTGCCCCCACACCTGCATCATCAATTCAGAAGGACCTGTGAATAGGAAGACTACAAGTCCCACCTTCCACTGCAGATGGACTATGCTTTTAACCCTTTCATGACTAAGCCTATTTTTGAAATTTGGTGTTTACAAGTTGAAATCCGTATTTTTTGCTAGAAAATTACTTAGAGCCCCCAAACATTATATATATTTTTTTAGCAGAGAATCTAGAGAATAAAATGGCGATTGTTGCAATATTTTATGTCACACAGTATTTGTGCAGCGGTGTTTTAAATGCAACTTTTTAGGAAAAAGGGACACTTTCATGAATTTTTAAAAACCAAACAGTAAAGTTACCCCAATTTTTTTATATAATGTGAAAGATGATGTTACGCCGAGTAAATAGATACCAAACATGTCACGCTTTATAACTGCACGCACTCGTGGAATGGCGACAAACTACGGTACCTAAAAATCTCCATAGGCGACGCTTTCAATTTTTTTATGGTTACCAGGTTAGAGTTACAGAGGAGGTCTAGTGCTAGAATTATTGCTCTCGCTCTGACGATCGCGGCGATATCTCACATGTGTGATTTGAACACTGTTTACATATGCGGGCGCGACTTCCGTATGCGTTTCTTTGCTGCGCGAGCTCGCGGGGACGGGTGCGCTTTAAACATTTTTTATCTTTTTTCTTATTTATTTTATTTATTTTTATATTAATAAATTGTGTTTTTAAAAAAAAAATTTGATCACTTTTATTGCTGTCACCAGAAATGTAAATGTAGCACTAACTCTCGGTGGAGCTGCTGGTTTAACCACTTCAGCCCCGGAAGGATTTACCCCCTTCCTGACCAGAGCACTTTTTACAAATTGGCACTGCGTCGCTTTAACTGCTAATTGCGCGGTCATGCAATGCTGTAACCAAACGAAATTTGCGTCCTTTTCTTCCCACAAATAGAGCTTTCTTTTGATGGTATTTGATCACCTCTGCCGTTTTTATTTTTTGCGCTATACACGGAAAAAGACCGAAAATTTTGAAAAAAAATGATATTTTCTACTTTTTGTTCTAAAAAAAATCCAATAAACTCAATTTTAGTCATACATTTAGGCCAAAATGTATTTGGCCACATGTCTTTGGTAAAAAAAATGTCAATAAGTGTATATTTATTGGTTTGCGCAAAAGTTATAGCGCCTACAATCTAGGGTACATTTTCTGGAATTTACACAGCCTTTAATTTATGACTGCCTATGTCGTTTCTTGAGGTGCTAAAATGGCAGGGCAGTACAAAACCCCCACAAATGACCCCATTTTGGAAAGTAGACACCCCAAGGAAATTGCTGATAGGCATGTTGAGCCCATTGAATATTCATTTTTTTTGTCCCAAGTGATTGAATAATGACAAAAAAAAAAAAAAAAAAATTACAAAAAGTTGTCACTAAATGATATATTGCTCACACAGGCCATGGGCATATGTGGAATTGCACCCCAAAATACATTTAGCTGCTTCTCCTGAGTATGGGGATACCACATGTGTGGGACTTTTTGGGAGCCTAGCCGCATACGGGGCCCCGAAAACCAATCACCGCCTTCAGGATTTCTAAGGGCGTACATTTTTTATTTTACTCCTCACTACCTATCACAGTTTTGAAGGCCATAAAATGCCCAGATGGCACAAACCCCCCCCAAATGACCCCATTTTGGAAAGTAGACACCCCAAGCTATTTGCTGAGAGGCATGTTGAGTCCATGGAATATTTTATATTTTGACACAAGTTGTGGGAAAGTGACAATTTATTTATTTTTTTTTTTTTTTTTTGCACAAAGTTGTCACTAAATGATATATTGCTCACACAGGTCATGGGCATATGTGGAATTGCACCCCAAAATACATTCTGCTGCTTCTCCTGAGTATGGGGATACCACATGTGTGGGACTTTTTAGGAGCCTAGCCGCGTACGGGACCCCGAAAACCAATCACCGCCTTCAGGATTTCTAAGGGTGTACATTTTTGATTTCACTCTTCACTGCCTATCACAGTTTCGGAGGTCATGGAATGCCCAGGTGGCACAAACCCCCCCCAAATGACCCCATTTTGGAAAGTAGACACCCCAAGCTATTTGCTGAGAGGCATGGTGAGTATTTTGCAGCTCTCATTTGTTTTTGAAAATGAAGAAAGACAAAAAAAAAAATTTTTTTTTTCTTTTTTTAATTTTCAAAAGTTTGTGACAAAAAGTGAGGTCTGCAAAATACTCACTATACCGCTCAGCAAATAGCTTTGGGTGTCTACTTTCCAAAATGGGGTCATTTGGGGGGGGTTTGTGCCACCTGGGCATTCCATGGCCTCCGAGACTGTGATAGGCAGTGAAGAGTGAAATCAAAAATTTACGCCCTTAGAAAGCCTGAAGGCGGTGCTTGGTTTTCGGGGTCCCATACGCGGCTAGGCTCCCAAAAAGTCTCACACATGTGGTATCCCCGTACTCAGGAGAAGCAGCAGAATGTATTTTGGGGTGTAATTTCACATATTCCCATGGCATGTTTGAGCAATATATCATTTAGTGACAACTTTGTGCAAAAAAAAAAAAAAAATTTGTCTCTTTCCCGCAACTTGTGTCACAATATAAAATATTCCATGGACTCGACATGCCTCTCAGCAAATAGCTTGGGGTGTCTACTTTCCAAAATGGGGTCATTTGGGGGGGGGTTGAACTGTCCTGGCATTTTATGCACAACATTTAGAAGCTTATGTCACACATCACCCACTCTTCTAACCACTTGAAGACAATGCCCTTTCTGACACTTTTTGATTACATGAAAAAATTATTTTTTTTTGCAAGAAAATTACTTTGAACCCCCACACATTATATATTTTTTTAAAGCAAATGCCCTACAGATTAAAATGGTGGGTGTTTAATTTTTTTTTTTCACACAGTATTTGCGCAGCGATTTTTCAAACGCATTTTTTGGGGAAAAAACACACTTTTTTACATTTTAATGCACTAAAACACACTATATTGCCCAAATGTTTGATGAAATAAAAAAGATGATCTTAGGCCGAGTACATGGATACCAAACATGACATGCTTTACAATTGCGCACAAACGTGCAGTGGCAACAAAATGAATACATTTTTAAAAGCCTTTAAAAGCCTTTACAGGTTACCACTTTAGATTTACAGAGGAGGTCTACTGCTAAAATTACTGCCCTCGATCTAACCGTCGCGGTGATACCTCACATGCATGGTGCAATTGCTGTTTACATTTGACGCCAGACCGACGCTTGCGTTTGCCTTAGCGCGAGAGCAGGGGGGACAGGGGTGCTTTTTTTTTTTTTTTTTTTTTTTTCTTTATTATTTTTTTGCTTTTTTATCTTATTTTAAAACTGTTCCTTTCATTTTTTTTTTTTTTAATCATTTTTACTGTTATCTCAGGGAATGTAAATATCCCCTATGATAGCAATAGGTAGTGACAGGTACTCTTTTTTGAAAAAATTGGGGTCTATTAGACCCTAGATTTCTCCTCTGCCCTCAAAGCATCTGACCACACCAAGATCGGTGTGATAAAATGCTTCCCCAATTTCCCAATGGCGCTATTTACATCCGGCGAAATCTAAGTCATAAAATGCTCGTAGCTTCCGGTTTCTTAGGCCATAGAGATGTTTGGAGCCACTCTGGTCTCTGATCAGCTCTATGGTCAGCTGGCTGAATCACCGGCTGCATTCTCAGGTTCCCTGTTGAGACAGGAGAGCCAGAGAAAAACACGGAAGACGATGGGGGGGGGGGGCATTCTCTCCCACTGCTTGTAAAAGCAGTTTAGAGGCTAATTAGCCGCTAGGATTGCTTTTACATGAAAGCCGACCGCTGGCTGAAAAGAATGATACCAAGATGATACCTAAACCTGCAAGCATCATTTTGGTATAACCACTCAAAGTCGTGAATGCTGTACCTGAAGACAAAAATATGGCTAACAATAAAGCACAGTAAATGGTAAAGTATAAAAAATTGCATACCTGAAAAGCAAACATGATAAAACATAATAACAATAAAACATTGCAGAATAGAATACAGTAAAAAAGAGCAGAACAATAGAGAGAATAGAGAGAGAGAGAATAGAGAGAGAACAATAAAACGACAACTATTACTTTTTATTTTATATTTTTGTTTGTGTTTTTTTTTTTTTTTTTTACACTTTTTTTGTAACTGTAACTTTTATAACTGTAACCGGTTCCAGGTTCGGGTCTCTCAAAATGCGATGGCATCTTGGGAGACCCTGTGAAAGTGTGTCCTAGTCTGTGCAATGCTGTACCCTACGCTAATACTCAACTAGTGAATGGTAGCATTCAAAACATTCACCAATGCAAAGACCAGGATTGTCAGGACAGGAGGGACAATAATAGCGGGTGTCACGCCTATATCCGCGCTTACTGCAGACACGACATATTTTTTGGGGGAGTTCGTTGGGTAGGGGTACTAGGGGGAGGACATAAAGAAAATGCCTCTCATGCAGCCGACTGCATTTGGTTGGGGATGTGAATGGGGGAAGTACGGGCGCTGCAGAAGCGGTGGGTTCCCAATTAGGATTGGCGAATGCAGCAGGAAGGGCATTATGGGCACGACGGGCCTGTGTTTGTCTTCTTTGTGGCAGCGGGACACTACTTGTGCTTGCCACCTCACCAGCTTGAACTGCACTTATGGGACTCGCCACGTCACCAAGTGTTACTGCAGTGCTGGTTTGACTATGACCGGGGTGTACTAGGCCGCTGGCGCTTGCCAGTTCACCAAAACGCTACCAAAAAAACTGTTAACGATCGCAGGGATCAGGCCTGACTCTGCGAACGCTGCAGTTATGCGTTTAGTGTTTTGTAAGTGACAGTGATCGATCGATACTGCACTTGGGTGGGCTGGGCTGGGCCGGGCGGAGGGGCAAAACGCAGGTGCTAGCAGGTATCTGGGCTGATCCCACTAACACTGCGTTTTTGGGAACCCTAAACTGCTGGGGATGCCAGTATAGATCTGATCGGATCAGATCAGATATTGATCAGTTCAGATACTATACCACTAAGGGAGGTGTACGGTGCGTGCGTGGGTGTTAGCGCTACTGGCACTAACCTGACGCTGCCTGGGGCTGGTGCTTGCCAGTTCACCAAAACGCTACCAAAAAAACTGTTAGCGATCGCAGGGATCAGGCCTGACTCTGCGAACGCTGCAGTTATGCGTTTAGTGTTTTGTAAGTGACAGTGATCGATCGATACTGCACTTGGGTGGGCTGGGCTGGGCCGGGCGGAGGGGCAAAACGCAGGTGCTAGCAGGTATCTGGGCTGATCCCGCTAACACTGCGTTTTTGGGAATCCTAAACTGTTGGGGACGCTAGTATAGATCTGATCGGATCAGATATTGATGCGTTGAGATACTATACCACTAAGGGAGGTGTACGGTGCGTGCGTGGGTGTTAGCGCTACTGGCACTAACCTGACGCTGCCTGGGGCTGGTGCTTGCCATTTCACCAAAACGCTACCAAAAAAACTGTTAGCGATCACAGGGATCAGGCCTGACTCTGCGAACGCTGCAGTTATGCGTTTAGTGTTTTGTAAGTGACCGTGATCGATCGATACTGCACTTGGGTGGGCTGGGCCGAGCCGGGCGGAGGGGCAAAACGCAGGTGCTAGCAGGTATCTGGGCTGATCCCGCTAACACTGTGTTTTTGGGAACCCTAAACTGCTGGGGACGCTAGTATAGATCTGATCAGATCAGATATTGATCCGTACAGATACTATACCACTAAGGGAGGCGTATGCTGCGTGCGTGGGTGTTAGCGTTACTGGCGCTAATCTGACGCTGCCTGGGGCGACGCATATCACCGCCGGGCGATCAGGGGGCTAAATCTTTATTCGGCGGGTGCCCTGACACTATAAAAAATAAACAAACTAACCAGCGCCACCCGTAATGGTTATACAGTGATCAGTGGTGAAAGGGTTAACTAGGGGGCAATCAAGGGGTTAAAACATTTATTAGATAGTATATGGGGGTCCCTGTCGCTATAAAACGCTGACGGCGAACCTAAATATTTACCTCCCTAACTAGCGTCACCAGCGACACTAATACAGCGATCAGAAAAATGATCGCTTAGCGACACTGGTGACGGGGGGTGATCAAGGGGTTAAAACTTTATTAGGGGGGGTTAGGGGGGTACCCTAGACCTACAGGGGGGTAATACTAACTGTCCCAACACTGTAAATGTCACAAACTGACACCAATACAGTAATCAGAAAACAAAAAAAAAAAAAAAAAAAACCTGCTGGTGTCAGTTTGTGACAGGGGGGGGGGTGATTGGGGGGGGATCGGGGGGCGATCGGGGGGGGATCGGGGTGTTTTGTGTGCCTGGCATGTTCTACTGTGTGTGTGTGTGTTGTGCACTCACATTGCAGTCTTCTCTCCTCGGCCCGGAACGGAAAATACCGAGCCGAGGAGAGATGACATCATTTCCTCTGCCTCTGTGTACAATACAGAGGCAGGGAAATGATCCCATTGGCTGAGAGCGATCGCGAGGGGGGGGCCACGAATGGATGGCCTCCCCCTCACCTCCGATCGCCGGGGGAGATTTGCCGACCGCCGCTGGCACCGGGGGGGGGTCCGATCGGACCCCCCACCCGCGGGCAGGCAAGGACGTACATGTAAGTCCTTTTGCCTGCCCGTGCCATTCTGCCGACGTATATAGTCGTGCGGCGGTCGGCAAGTGGTTAAAGTGGGCTTGTTACCTTCACTCTCGATACCTCTGTTTCACCGGCACCAGGTCTAGGGTCCCGTTGAGTTTACCTCTGGATGATATAAGCACCAAACACTTGAGTATATTTTCCAATGCTTTAATGAACAAGTAATAAAGGAAGTAGCAGGAAAGAGGCAGGAGGAAAGTTGCAGGGAAGCTCAAATACCTTTCCTTAGTATTTTTTAGAACATTCTTTGGAATTGAACACTTGTAGTTGAATGCACTCCCCTTGTGGGATTCAATCTTTGCCCGCCTGGATAGGCCTCTCTCACTTGCCTAGCAGCCAGTACGTAGCATGAACAAAAGTCTCTGCCACAGACTTGTTTGGCATAAAACCCGAACGATCCTCTGCCACAGGATATATTGGTTTGCGATGAATGTCAGACACAGTACTTGAACCTTTAAGCCAACCCGGCAGTACTATGCAGTAAGATTACTTCAGGATACGTCCTCCAAACGAGTCACCAGGCCCCTCTCCAGACCAGCACTCTGTGTGATCCTTCCATGACGGGTCCTCCCCTGGGATCTTCGCGGTTGTCCAGCTTCTTCTCTCAGGATAGACAGCTCAGGACCATTCCTCTGCCGCTGTGGTAGACCCCAGACAGGCTTCTGGGCCCACCCACACGCCGCAGCAACGTGGGCCTCTGGACCGGAGGACCACAAGGTGGTACTCTTAAAGCATACCTGTCGGCCAGGAGGGCCAGCAGGTGACTGAAAATGAGCCCCTAAACATGGCGTCTGTCCCATAAATACCCTCTCCCAGAATGCAACTCGGAGGACCACCTCCACCGAGTTGTCTCCGGGACAGAGGAGCACTCATACGCTTCAAAACGTTGCCTTTCCAACACCAGCACATGGGGACAACGACACCCACCGGCGCAGTGTGGAACTACACGCAACTCAGCCAAGCTGGTACAGAGGCAAATCTAACTTCCTCTAACAAGTAACCCACAAGATTTACCTATCAGCGGTAGATTAAAAATCTACCAGCGCTACATAAACATCCCTTGTGACAGTAATAGGTGGTGACAGGTGCTCTTTATGGAGGGATCGGGGGTCCAGACCCCCGATTCCTCCTTTGCACTTCAAAGTATTCAGATCGCCATTTTCGCCGATTCTGAATACTGTATGTTTTTTGGCCATTGGTTAGAGCGGCGGGAGGCGGCAGGAGGGGGGGGACGTGCCCTCCCGCTCCTCCGGTATAACAGCCGAGCGGCTTTTAGTTGTTATACCAGGAAAGCCGATCGCCGGCTCTAAAAAACAGTACCGGGATGATGCTTGCAGCTGCGGGCATCATCCCGGTATAACCCCTGTAAGCCGAGTATGCACATCTGCGTACGCTCGGCGGGAAGGGGTTAAAGCCCCAAACCAGAAATTAGAATTTACCTTTGCAGTGGGGTAGGGGGTACACTGGTGCAGAGACCCTGCTGGAGAGAGGAATAAGGTTGGTATTCCACTTAAAGTATTTGTTAACCCCCCCCCCCCAAAAAGAAAAAAAAAAACAGATCCTGGTCCTTTAACCGCTTGCCGACCAGCTCACACCGATATACAGTACGTCGGCAGAAGGGCACATACAGGCATATTAACATACCTGTACGTTGCCCTTTGAGAAGCGGCTTGCAGGGCACGCACCCGCTGCGAGTTCCGTGAGTGTGATCGCGGGTCCGGTGGACTCGATGTCCGCCGGGATACCCGCAATCGTCTCACAGAGAGGAGGCATTTCTCCATTCTGCGTGTACTAAAAAACAAAAAACCATGCGCTTACTCACAATTGCAAGTAGCTAACAACGCAAATAGAAATTTTGCTAATAGACCATATATATATAAAAATAGTTAGCGCTAATAGTGATGCAAAGATAGAAAATTGTGAAATAGAAATATGATGTTAACAAATATTTTTAAACACTTATACATATCCATATAAGATAATTGGTCATTAAAATAAAAAGTCAATTTTTGTATAAACAGTTGTGATCACCACGTGACAAAACAACTAAAATGCAGACAGGAATGTCCCAAAAGTGGATGAAGGTGTTCCAGAAGTAATAGACCCAAGAGCTGATGTATACCATATGGGTCAAACAAATTTAGCGGCACTCTGAAGCACACATATATTCTTGAAAGCTTTCAAAGGAATCCAGTGTGAGGAAACATAGGATTGTGCAAATACCACCACCCAAGTGAATGGAGGCTTACCAGAGAGTTGGGACTCACAAAGCATATACTGTGCGAGTCAAACAGGTTTGAATTGCCAACTGGCAAATACCAGGGGAGCCGCAAAGGCGAACTGAAGATAGAATCCTAGTGGTTCCTTCACACAGATATCTTCTCCATATAGAAGTCAAAAACGTCCTCGGACATAACCCACATAGAATGAAGAAGGGGCCATATAGTGTAATTCCGTAAAAAACGTAAAATTTTATTTAAAGAGAAACACTTACATTTCAGATGTATAAAAAGCGCTTGTGTGTATAAAAATGGAGTCCTCCCGACGCGTTTCGTCACACAGGACTTCATCTGGGGTACTTACCCACTGCAGCCATACTCCTTTATATAGATGTCAAGACCCCTGTGATGAGAATCCAGCTCTTAAAATTTTTTAATTGTCATTTCCGGGTCCGTCAAAATGGCGGACCCGCGTGCCTAGTGACACTGAGACTGATCACCGCTCCCTGTAATCGTCGTGTCGTGTCACACATAGCCCACCCCCCTACAGTTAGAATCACTCCCTAGGACACACTTAAACCCTACAGCACCCCCTAGTGGTTAACCCCTTCACTGCCAGTCACATTTACGCAGTAATCAATGCATTTTTAAACGCACTGATCGCTGTATAAATGTGAATGGTCCCAAAATAGCGCCAAAAGTGTCCCATCTGTCTGCCATAATATCGCAGTCCTGATAAAAATCTCTGATCGCCGTCATTACTAGTAAAAAAAAAAAATTAATAAAAATGCCATAAAACCATCCCCTATTTTGTAGACGCTATGACTTTTGCGCAAACCAATCAATAAACGCTTTTTGCAATTTTTTTTACCAAAAATATGTAGAAGAATACGTATCGGCCTAAACTGAGGAAAAAAAAGGTTTTTTTTTATATATTTTTTGGGGGATATTTATTATAGCAGAAAGTAAAAAATAATGGGTTTTTTTCAAAATTGTTGCTATTTTTTTGTTTATAGTGCAAAAAATAAAAACCCCAGAGGTGATCAAATACCACCAAAAGAAATCTCTATTTGTGGGGAAAAAGGACGTCAATTTTATTTGGGAGCCACGTCACACGGCCGCACAATTGTCAGTTAAAGCGACGCAGTGCCGAATCGCAAAAAGTGCTCTGGTCTTTGGCCAGCCAAATGGTCCGGGGCTTAAGAGCTGTGTAATCTGCCCCCTCTAAACATTGCATACTAGCTCATTATGAAATGCTTACCTTGGATCGAAGCCTTCTAGTGGCACCGGCACACCACTAAGACGGCTGACATCTTTCCCGGAGTTACTTCCGTGTTTGCGGGCTACGGAGCTGTGAGTAGCCGGAGCCGCGATGACGTCACTCTCACACATGCGCATGGGAGCTGACGCTCACGGCATAGGGCTCGGAAGGAACGGCACTCGTGGCCGTTCCTTCATAGTGCATGCGCCAGTGATGTCACTGGCTGCATGTAATGTAAATATCTCCTAAACGGTACACGTTTAGGAGATATTTACACTACCTGTACAGTAGGTAAGCCTTATTATAGGCTTACTTATAGGTAAATGTCAGCAGAGGAAGTTGACTTCATCAGAAGCCCCCCTTTACATCAGAAGTTCCCCCATCATATCAGAGGTCCCCCATCACATCAAAGCCCATCCTTCACGTCAGAGGTCCCCCTATCCTATCAGAGGTTCACCCCCCCCCCCCATCACATCAGAGCCCACTTTATACCAGAGGTCCCTCTATCACATCACAGTTCCATCCCATCAGAGGTCCCCATATCACATCAGAGGCCCCCTATAATATTAGAAGTCCCCCCCATGTCATCGATGATCCCCCTTCAGATCAGAGCCCCCCCCTCACATCAGACATTCCTCCATCACATCAAAGGTCCCTCTTCATGTTTGAGCCCCCACCCACGCACACACATCAGAAGCCCCCATCACATTAAAGTCTCTTTTATACATGAGAACCCTCCATCACATCAGTCACCCCTATACATCAGTTGACCACAATACATGACAGAGTGCCCCCATAACATCAGAGCCTTCGCAGTGCATCATGGTCACACCAATCACAGAGCTCCACAATTGCAAAGCCCCCTATCCCAGAGCCCCCCAAACACACAGTCTGCTCTTCACATCATAATCCTACCCTTTGGCTTCAGTAGCATGGAGGAGGTCTAGAGGAGATTGACTTCCATCTTTTCCTGAATGCTGGGGATGTCCCTGCAAACATGGTGAGCCAGCTGCCAACATTATAGCAAAGAATGAGGCCATGCGCCATGACCCTAGAGTAGTGATGGCGAACCTTGGCACCCCAGATGTTTTGGAACTACATTTCCCATGATGCTCATGCACTCTGCAGTGTAGTTGAGTATCATGGGAAATGTACAGTAGTTCCAAAACATCTGGGGTGCCAAGGTTCACCATCACTGCCCTAGAGCATCATTGGTTGTTGTGGTGCTGGCAGCTGACCCGCCCAAACCAACTCATAACATCGGTCTGCGCTGCTTTTGGCACCCAGGGAGGACCCAAATGGCAGAAACACTAATATGGAACAAGCCAGGTGGATCAGAATGAAGCTCAAACTTCTTGTACTGGTTTCAGGCCAGTATCTCAGAAAGTACGAAAGCCAATGGGTCAACTTGACAGCCAGGCTTCTAGCATTTTTCAGAGGGAATAAAATTGTCAGCCTATAAATTTCCCATGATCATGTATCTTTTAACAAGGTCAACAAAAGGTTCTCAATCTGTATTTCTCTCTTCTACTGGTAGAAGGCGCTCTCCCATAAGAAATAATATGTGATCTGAAAATACGTTTTGAAATCTGAACATTGTAGTTAAGCTCCACCCTCCACCAGTTAAAGCGTGTGTACTTCCAAACGCTCCAGTTGGATTTTGCCGTTAATTTAAAACTGCAGCACCGTCCTTAGTTGGTTTGGTAGATTGTAGGTGTTGGCTCCCATTTTAAATTTTTTCTACAATCAGAATATAAGCAGCTGAAGCACTAAGGAAAAACTAAATCAACCATGATATTTTTCTACACATTATCGTACACACCTAATAAAGCCTCATTCACACCTGGGTTTTTGCAATCCTGGACAAAATTGACAAATTGCACCACGCTTGTTCAGGTGCCATTCATGGAACCTAAATGGGGGTGCATTTCCTGCTCCTTTTTTGAGCAACAAACTTCACAAGATGCGGTTTCCCGCAAATGCAGCGCAATTTATCCCCGCACCCCGTTTAGGTGCCATTGAAAATGAATGCCACCTGAAGAAGCATGATGCAATTTGTCAGTTTTGCAGAGCGTTTTGGGATCGCAGGCAGAATCGTGCTGATTCTGTCCGTGTTCGCAAACGCCCAACTGTTCGCAAGTGTTTGCAAATGCCCTTATTAGTATTTATTATCAGAGATAATCCTAATTGGTTCTAGAGAGTGACATTTTTGCCCATTCTTCTTTGCAAAATAGCTCAAGCTCTGTCAGATTGGATGGAGAGCGTCTGTGAACAGCAATTTTCAAGTCTTGTCACAGATTCTCAATTGGATTTAGGTCTGGACTTTGACTGGCCCATTCTAACACATGGATATTTTTTCTAGTGATATCAAGAATAATATTATTATGTTTTGTTTTTTTTTTATTTATGCAAGTTACCACAACACCATTATCCCGTTTTTAAGATTGTCCCTTGTCAATTTTACATTGTATTTTTTAAAATGTAACTGCCTACTCCCAAACTGTCATTTGAAGTAAAACACATAGCCAAGTATTATTCTCCACAATTTTTTTATTGCGCATTAAAAAAAAAGAAAAATTAGACATGCTATCTGCCAATAGAACTTAACCGAAAAGTGCATTCTATGCATCCAAAAAATATAGAAAATATACCAAATCAAATCATTATTCAACCAAAAAATAATGTCAAAGCAATAACTCCAATAATAAATAACACGTTATCTCCTCCGATTCCGCAACATGTCTGGTTGACGAACGGCCTTGCAGAAACTAACTGAAAAGCACTAAATGAAAAACGCAAAAAGAAAAGCGCGAATCAACACTCACCAAAATTCTACTAACACGAAATTAGCAGAAGGAGCCCAAAGGGTGGCGCTAAAGAGCTGAAAAACCACGTAGTACGTCACCGCGTTCGTAATTGTTGGCCAACATTTGTGTGACTGTGTGTATGCAAGACAAGTTTGAGCCAACGTCCTTCGGTCAAAATTCCACAGTTTTGTTGTCGGAAAGTCCGATCGTGTGTACGAGGCATAACAGGTTTTCTTCTAAGATTGCCTTGTATTTGGCTCCATCCATCTTCCCATCAACTCTGACCAGCTTCCCTGCCCCTGCTAAAGAAAAGCATCCCGACAACATGATGCTGACACCACCATGTTTCACGGTGGGGATGGTGTGTTCAGGGTGATCTGTAGTGTTAGTTTTCCGCCACAAATAGCGTTTTGCTTTTAGGCCAAAAAGTTCAGTTTTGGTCTCATCTGATCAGAGCACCTTCTTCTACATGTTTGCTGTGTCCTCCACATGGCTTCTCGCAAACTGCAAACAGGACTTCTTATGGATTTCTTTCAACAACATCTTTCTTCTTGCCACTCTTCCATAAAGACCAGATTTGTGGAGTGTACGACTAATAGTTATCCTGTGGACAGATTCTCCCACCTGAGCTGTGGATCTCTGCAGCTCCTCCAGAGTTACCATGGGCCACTTGGCTGCTTCTCTGGTGAATGCTCTCCTTGCCCGGCCTGTCAGTTTAGGTGGACGGTTATGTCTCGGTAGGTTTGCAGTTGTGACATACTCTTCCCATTTTCAGATGATGGATTGAACAGTGCTCCATGAGATGTTCAAAGCTTGGGATATTTTTTATAACCTAACTTTGCTATAAACGTCTCCACAATTTTATCCCTGACCTGTCTGGTGTGTTCCTTGGCATTCCTGATGCTGATGTGGACGAGAAGGCCAGTCTCCACTCTAATTCATCCCAAAGGTGTTTTATTGGGCTGAGGTCAGGACTCTGTGCCGGCCAGTCAAGTTTTTCCACCCTAAATTCGCTCATCCATGTATTTTTGGACCTTGCTTTGTGCATCTGTGTGCATGAGCCCTAAAAATTCAGCATCATAACAGCAGTGTCAGCCATGTTCACAGGAATATTATTTTATTATTTATTGGTTTTCATAGTACATGGTATTTATTGAATTATTTTCATTTAAGGTTTGGAGGGGGTCAATGAACAATCTCAAACTTTATAAAGAGATTAATGGAGGAATAGTTTAGAGACTCCTGTTCTAGAGCAGTGTTTCTCAACCCAAGAGCCGTGTGCAGCAGCGGCTGGTGCTCAACTTCCTTGGAAAGGCGGCCCGCGGCCACCCCCCTCCTCGCTCGGTTGACCCACCCTCGCTCGATCGCCGCATCACGCCGCCCGCCAGATCCTGCACTTACCCCATTCAGGTCACAGCTTCCCCCCTGCCTGCCAGTGATTCCTCATCATTCCCGCCTATCAGTGCCACCTATCAGTGCCACTTATTAGTGCCCAACAGTGCTGCCTATCAGTGCTGCCTATCAGTGCCACCTATCAGTGCCGCCTATAAGTGCCCATCAGTGCTACCTATAAGTGCCCATCAGTGTCGCCTTTCAGTGCCTATCTGTGTCGCCTATCAGTGCCTATCAGTGCCATCTATGAGTGCCCATCAGTGCCGCCTGTCAATGCCCATCAGTGCTGTATATCAGTGCAGCCTCATCAGTGAAGGAGAAAATTTACTTATTTACAAAATTTTATAACAAAAACAAAGAAAAACTATTTTTTTGTTCAAAATTTTCGGTCTTTTTTTATTTGTTTAGCAAAAAATAAAAAACCCAGTGATGATCAAATACCACCAAAAGACAGCTCTATTTGTCGGAAATTTAGTTTGGGTACAGTGCAGGAGAGGGCTGGTAGCCTTAGGCCTGGAGGGCAAGTCCAGTCAAGTGGCCCATTGAACCACCATATCAGCTCATCCATGCCCACCTGGTTTTTCATTGCAGTCTCACCAGTGCCCATCAATGCAGCCTGATCAGTGCCCATCAATGCAGCCTCACCAGTGCCCATTAATGCAACCTCATCAGTGCCCATCAGTGCAGCCTCATCAGTGCCCATCAGTGCAGACTCACTAGTGCCCTTAAATGCAGCCTTACCAGTGTCCATAAATGCAGCCTCACCAGTGTCCATAAATGCAGCCTCACCAGTGTCCAAAAAAAAAAGCAGCGTCACCATTGCCCATAAATACAGCCTCACCAGTGCCCATACATGCAGCCTCACCAGTGTCCAAAAAAAAAAGCAGCGTCACCATTGCCCATAAATGCATCCTCACCAGTGCCCTTAAATGCAGCCTCACCAGTGTCCATAAATGCAGCCTCACCAGTGTCCATAAATGCATCCTCACCAGTGCCCTTAAATGCAGCCTCACCAGTGCCCATAAATGCAGCCTCACATGTGCCCATCCAATGCAGCCTGATCACTAGGGCAGGGTAAATGGGGTGTATGGGGGGGAGATGGGATGCGGGGGTCAGCTGGGGGTGTCAGGGTCTCTCACCTGGCAGCTCAGCTGGTCCTTGCACAACACAGCCAGCACCAGCCAGCGCCCAGCCCTGCATGGGTCGCAGTGAGTCCATTGGGCCCAGGTAGCTCTTTGACAGGGGCAGCAAACTGAACAACAGCCACCTCTCCTTCTCTTTTATTTACCCAGCAAATTGATGACCAAGATTTTTTTTTTCAGCAGTTTTGTGTGACATGATGACAACTGCCCCCCGGCCCGCTCCGCCTGCCCCTATACTACCCCAGCCCACCTCTATACTACCCTAGCCTGTCTATATACTACCCCAGCCTGTCCCTATACTACCCCAGCCTGTCCCTATACTACCCCAGCCTGTCCATATATTACCCTAGCCTGTCCCATTACTACCCTAGCCTGTCCAATTACTACCCTAGCCTGTCTATATACTACCCTAGCCTGTCCAATTACTACCCTAGCCTGTCCCATTACTACCCTAGCCTGTCCAATTACTACCCTAGCCTGTCTATATACTACCCTAGCCTGTCCAATTACTACTCTAGCCTGTCTATATACTACCTTAGCCTGTCTATATACTACCCTAGTGTGCCCACTTACTACCCTAGCCTGTTCATATACTACTCTAGCCTGTCCAATTACAGACATCCCAACCTGCAGAAACTCATTTCGCGCCCGCAATTGCCCCCACCCCCGCAGCAAAATATTATTTAAATCACTTTTTCAATATTTTTTCGCAGTGCTTCTTGGGAAGGGGGGGGGGGGTGGGTGGTATGTGGACTGTGTCAGTAGTTTTTTTTAATTTTTAATATTGATTTTTTTTACTATTTAATTTTTTTTCACAATGCTTTTTGGGGGGAGGGGGTTTGGAGCAGTGGACAGTGTTGGTAGGGCAGGGGAGAGCGGTGTCAGTAGTTTTTTTTATTTTATTTTTTTACACTTTTTAATTTTTTTACCATTTTTTTTTAATTTTTTTGTTGGGCTTTGGTGAGATGTCATCTCCCCCTTGATACAGACAAAGGGACTGGGGACACACATTCCCCAGTCCCTTTCTCAGCACTAAAGATGAATGAACAGGAGACAGAGGCTCTTGTCCATTCATAAACTGAGCAGAGTAAACACAGTTTACTCTGCTCATTTTATCACAGGACACAGGAGTGATATCGCTCGCTGTGTCCATTAACTAGTTCCCCCCACAGCCGGCGGGAGAGGAGAGGAGGGGAGCCGGCTGCGGGGGACGAGGGGGGCCAGAGGAGAACAGGGGTGCAGAGAAGGACATGGAGGGGGCCAGAGGAGAACGGGGGTGCTGAGAAGGACATGGAGGGGGCCGAAGGAGAACGGGGGTGCAGAGAAGGACATGGAGGGGGCCGGAGGAGAACGGGGGTGGAGAAGGACATGGAGGGGGCCGGAGGAGAACGGGGGTGGAGAAGGACATGGAGGGGGCTGAAGGAGAACAGGGGTGGAGAAGGACATGGAGGGGGCCGAAGGAGAACGGGGATGGAGAAGGACATGGAGGGGGCCGGAGGAGAACGGGGGTGGAGAAGGACATGGAGGGGGCCGAAGGAGAACAGGGGTGGAGAAGGACATGGAGGGGGCCGGAGGAGAACGGGGTGGAGAAGGACATGGTGGGGGCTGAAGGAGAACGGGGGTGGAGAAGGACATGGAGGGGGCTGAAGGAGAACGGGGGTGGAGAAGGACATGGAGGGGGCTGAAGAAGAACGGGGATGGAGAAGGACATGGAGGGGGCCGAAGGAGAACGGGGGTAGAGAAGGACATGGAGGGGGCCGATGGAGAACGGGGGAGGAGAAGGACATGGAGGGGGCCGGAGGAGAACGGGGGGGAGAAGGACATGGAGGGGGCTGGAGGAGAACGGGGGCAGAGAAGGACATGGAGGGTGCCGGAGGAGAATGGGGGCGGAGAAGGACATGGACGGGGCCGGAGGAGAACGGGGGCGGAGAAGGACATGAGGGGGCTGAAGGAGAACGGGGGTGGAGAAGGACATGGAGGGGGCCGGAGGAGAACGGGGGCGGAGAAGGACATGGAGGGGGCCGGAGGAGAACGGGGGCGGAGATGGACATGAAGGGGACCGTAGGAGAACTGGGGCAGAGAAGGACATGGAGGGGGCCGGAGGAGATCGGGGGCAGAGAAGGACATGGAGGGGGCCGGAGGAGAACGGGGGCGGAGAAGAACGGAGGCGGAGAAGGACATGGGGGGGCAGAGGAGAACGGGGGCGGAGAAGGACATGGAGGGGGCCGGAGGAGAACGGGGGCAGAGAAGGACATGGGTGGGCAGAGGAAAATGGGGGCGGAGAAGGACATGGGGGGGCGGAGGAGAACGGGGGTGGAGAAGGACATGGAGGGGGGCGGAGGGGAACGGGGGTGGAGAAGGACACGGAGGGGGTCGGAGGAGAACGGGGGTGGAGAAGGACATGGAGGGGGGCGGAGGAGAACGGGGGTGGAGAAGGACATGGAGGGGGCCGGAGGAGAACGGGGGTGGAGAAGGACATGGAGGGGGCTGAAGGAGAACAGGGGTGGAGAAGGACATGGAGGGGGCCGGAGGAGAACGGGGGTGGAGAAGGACATGGAGGGGGCCGGAGGAGAACGGGGGTGGAGAAGGACATGGAGGGGGCTGAAGGAGAACAGGGGTGGAGAAGGACATGGAGGGGGCCGAAGGAGAACGGGGATGGAGAAGGACATGGAGGGGGCCGGAGGAGAACGGGGGTGGAGAAGGACATGGAGGGGGCCGAAGGAGAACAGGGGTGGAGAAGGACATGGAGGGGGCCGGAGGAGAACGGGGTGGAGAAGGACATGGTGGGGGCTGAAGGAGAACGGGGGTGGAGAAGGACATGGAGGGGGCTGAAGGAGAACGGGGGTGGAGAAGGACATGGAGGGGGCTGAAGAAGAACGGGGATGGAGAAGGACATGGAGGGGGCCGAAGGAGAACGGGGGTAGAGAAGGACATGGAGGGGGCCGATGGAGAACGGGGGAGGAGAAGGACATGGAGGGGGCCGGAGGAGAACGGGGGGGAGAAGGACATGGAGGGGGCTGGAGGAGAACGGGGGCAGAGAAGGACATGGAGGGTGCCGGAGGAGAATGGGGGCGGAGAAGGACATGGACGGGGCCGGAGGAGAACGGGGGCGGAGAAGGACATGAGGGGGCTGAAGGAGAACGGGGGTGGAGAAGGACATGGAGGGGGCCGGAGGAGAACGGGGGCGGAGAAGGACATGGAGGGGGCCGGAGGAGAACGGGGGCGGAGATGGACATGAAGGGGACCGTAGGAGAACTGGGGCAGAGAAGGACATGGAGGGGGCCGGAGGAGATCGGGGGCAGAGAAGGACATGGAGGGGGCCGGAGGAGAACGGGGGCGGAGAAGAACGGAGGCGGAGAAGGACATGGGGGGGCAGAGGAGAACGGGGGCGGAGAAGGACATGGAGGGGGCCGGAGGAGAACGGGGGCAGAGAAGGACATGGGTGGGCAGAGGAAAATGGGGGCGGAGAAGGACATGGGGGGGCGGAGGAGAACGGGGGTGGAGAAGGACATGGAGGGGGGCGGAGGGGAACGGGGGTGGAGAAGGACACGGAGGGGGTCGGAGGAGAACGGGGGTGGAGAAGGACATGGAGGGGGGCGGAGGAGAATGGGGGTGGAGAAGGACATGGAGGGGGTCGGAGGAGAACGGGGGTGGAGAAGGACACGGAGGGGGTCGGAGGAGAACGGGGGTGGAGAAGGACATGGTGGGGACCGGAGGAGAACGGGGGTGGAGAAGGACACGGAGGGGGCCGGAGGAGAACGGGGGCGGAGAAGGACATGGAGGGGGGCGGAGGAGAATGGGGGTGGAGAAGGACACGGAGGGGGTCGGAGGAGAACGGGGGTGGAGAAGGACACGGAGGGGGTCGGAGGAGAACGGGGGTGGAGAAGGACATGGAGGGGGTCGGAGGAGAACAGGGGTGGAGAAGGACAAGGAGGGGGCCGGGGGAGGAGCACACAGAACAGCTGGGAATGATGGGTGCGGCTGGAGGGACAGCTGTGATCACCGATCTCCCTGTATAGCTTTTTAGCTGACAGCCGTGGGAGGGAGAGAAGGAGAAGCAGCTGTCGGCTAAAAATCTATACAACGAAAATCTGTGATCACAGCTGATCCCCGCTGCACCGATCATTCCAGGGAGATCGTGAGGCGCTTGCGGGTGTGCGGGAGCCACCCCAGAAATGTGGGAGACTTGAGATGTCCGACTTAAACACATTGCTAATAGCACTAGCTGTGTGTTTATCGGTCAAATATTGATATTTGCATTGTTTAGCACTGAAAACAGTCATTTTAGGTTCGTTTTTTTGCAGTGTCAGTAAAAAATGTGGACCTGTCAGTAAATTGCATGGTTTTTTTGCCAGTAAAAAATTGGTGCTGTTTTTAAATTTTGGGGCTCTGCTAGTAAATATCACTTTGGGGGGGTGGCAACACTGCTTGGAGGACTTTTGTTTCTTTTGCTGACTTTTATTACTAGAGAAGTTACAGTTCCTGTGATTATAATGACAGACAGGGGTCTCTCTCCGTGCTGTACACTACACTGACGGCGGGTTTGGCCATCACGTCACGTCACATAGAGACCTAACAACCCCTCCCCCGACCGTAACTCTGAGGTAACTTTCCGGCCCCGCCCGCCAGGCTGCCGCGTGACGTCACCATCAACGCACGCGTCGCCTGCCCTTCCAACGCCACCCTCTTCACGTGACCTTTCTTTTTTAAAACCAAGCTGCGCACGCGCGCTGGCCGGCAGTTGGGGGGCGCAGGCGCGGCTGGGCGGGGCCGGCACCGGCTCATTAGAGTGACTAGGAAGCGGGCCCCTCCCTGGCTGTGGCGGGCGCCCGGGATTCAGGCTCCTCCTCCTTCTCCTCTCACTCCGAGGACCTCCACCTCAGTCCGAGCACCGGAAGCCATTGACTGGGGATATCCGGCCGGATTGAGAGCACAGGGGAGCGGAGGAAGCGGCCTGCACAGCTCTGAAAGGGGGGGGGGAAGCTTCTCATGTGGCTGCTGAGAGGGACACCCTGCTGAGAGCTTCTCATACGGGACACTGACTGTGCTCCATACATTCAGGAGCCGGACACACCATCTGCTATCCTCCCAGCTGAGGAGCTCCCTCAGCCCTGACCACCACCACAGCTCGCTGGAGGAGCAGCTCTAGGGGTCCTGGACCCTCAGGCCTCATCAGAGGGGCCCCTAAGTGCCAGCAGACCTGGTGTGGGATCAGTACAGCCTGAGCCTTGGGGCTTTACAGAACTTATCTGAGGGCCACCCTGAGTCATTGGACCCTCTTGGAAGAGTGCCCTAAGTCCTTGGACCTTCTGGGAAAGCTCCTTAAGCCGTTGGACCCTCCTGGAGGGGAACCCCAAGTCTTGGACCTTCTCAAAAGAGCACCTTGAGTCCTTGGACCTTCTTGGAAAAGCTCAGAGTCCTTGGACCATCCTCAATCCTTGGACTTTCTCGGAAAAGCTCCAAGTCCTTGGACCATCCTGAGCCCTTGGACCTTCCGGGAGGACCACCCCAAGCTTTTGGACCTGGAGGGGCACCCTGATCTTCAGGACCCATACAGTGGGTAGTCTTGTTTATCCTTTTTTCCTGGTGGACTGTCCGCAATTCTGAGGACCTCCAAACCTCACCTACAGTACCCCACGGTGCTTAGTTCCTGAAATCTGAGGATTGCTTCTTGCCCCCCCCCCCTATCTGAACCCCAAGCACTGTTGCCTCCTCGTACCCCCAAAATCCAGAATTATCCAACATATCATCTCTAAGGTGCACCTCTCTTGTGGACGTAGAGTCAGTACTCAGCCTTGTACATCACAAGGGGGCATCTTCAACTCCCAGGACACAGCAGAAGCTTGATATTGCCTCTTTGGCAAGCTGTGGGATGTTGGGTATCTAGCAACCTCCACTGAAACTACCCTGTACAAGACATCAGGGATCCTTCTACCCTCTCCACAGATCATCACAAGATCAGAACTTTGGAAGTTGCAAACAGCACAAGACTAGCACTTGATACAACTGTAGCAGGACTTTACAGACTCGTGATCAAGGCTTGCCTGGGTACAGCCTTGCCAAGTGGTGCTTTACCCTCTTTGGAACACTTTTTTCCAGAAGTCGGGCCCATAGATACAACCCAGTTCTTCATTTTCTCCAAGCTGTGTTTAATGCTCCACCATGGGCAAGGTGCTATCCAAGATTTTCGGCAACAAGGAGATGCGGATCCTGATGCTTGGGTTGGATGCGGCCGGTAAGACCACCATCCTGTACAAGCTGAAGTTGGGCCAGTCGGTCACCACCATCCCCACCGTCGGCTTCAACGTGGAGACCGTGACTTACAAAAACGTCAAATTCAACGTGTGGGATGTGGGGGGCCAGGACAAGATCCGGCCCCTGTGGCGGCACTATTACACGGGCACGCAGGGGCTCATCTTCGTCGTGGATTGTGCCGACCGGGACCGCATCGACGAGGGTAGGCAGGAACTTCACCGTATTATCAACGACAGGGAAATGAGGGACGCCATCATCCTTATATTTGCCAATAAGCAAGACCTTCCTGATGCCATGAAACCCCATGAAATTCAGGAGAAACTGGGCCTGACCCGAATCAGGGATAGGAATTGGTATGTTCAGCCTTCCTGTGCGACCAGCGGGGACGGCCTCTATGAAGGACTCACGTGGCTAACCTCCAACTACAAATCTTAATGACTATTAGAAGATTTAAACAACGTTTTACCATGTTGCTTCTCCGAAGAGGATACATTGGAAGAAAAAGTAACTTCGGAGGATTATGCTGATCTAACCGATCACCCTGTTAAATTACAAAGAAGTATGGGCTGGAATATGTTCTATAAATATATATACATATTTTATTTTATTTTTTTTTTTCTCTTGTTCTGCGTTAGAATTCTGACCTCACAGTTTCCTGTACAAACTTCAAAACTGAGCTTGAAGAAGTAGGAACTTCCTTCTCAATAAGCTGTAATAGTTTGGTTTGAGGGATAGAAGCTTTTTTTTTTTTTTTTTATCCTTGTTCTGCTTTCTTTTCTGTTTTCTTTGTAATTTCTGCATTCATACAGGGTATGTTGCTAGGTCTCTCTTCCAGCTAGTAAACTTTACGATTTATTCCTTAACAATCACACTGCAGTTTGTCTTTTATACCTAGGCTGTTTTTTAATAGGAGTTCTGCTAGCTAGCATATAACAAATTACTTGGAAAATTGTTTTTCCCCCTTTTTTTTTTTTTTTTTCTTAAGATAAATATATATACATCTATATTTAAAGCTTACTTGATCTTTTCAATTGGTTGCTAACAAATTGTGCAAAATCTAAAAATATTTAGCTGTAGATCTGCCATGATTGGAAGCAGATGATTCCGAATCTCATATAATGTATGCATGAGTAAGCTGAATGCAAAAACGATCCTTCTAATCAATTGTTAGTAAAAGATGACAAGAGAGCCCGTGAGTGACATTGAGAAAGTACAGAGAGAGCAGGCACTGTCACATTTCATAAGGATCTATTCTGTTCCAGGGGGAAAAAAATGAATAAAAATTATACTTTTGTACATAGAAGAAGGTTCCCTTCACATGTAGCAATACTTTAAATTTATGCAAAAGTTTGCCTTCTTGAAAACCAGATTCTGTAAAGCACAACTTTGTAATTTCAGTGCAAATTGCAAGGCTTTCTTGGAAGCTTGGTGATTGGCCTGTCTGATATCTGTGTTAAAAAGGTACATTGCTCCAAAGCGTCTTAAACTATATGCATTTATTAATAAAATACCTACATTATTTCTTTAAAAGTATTGTAAAGTACACTTCTTTCTAAGGCCAACTTATATGGCATAAACCGCTCAATTGGGGGGGTGGGGGATATAAACGAGTCTTACATGTGGGGTTTTGCAAATATATAAATGTGAATTTCTGTCCCATAACTTTTACATTTTGTAA
The DNA here is from genome assembly GCF_042186555.1 of Aquarana catesbeiana. Taxonomy (NCBI): domain Eukaryota; kingdom Metazoa; phylum Chordata; class Amphibia; order Anura; family Ranidae; genus Aquarana; species Aquarana catesbeiana. The sequence continues at coordinate 45,072,725 of NC_133336.1, forward strand.
TAACAAAGAGGTTTGGTTGTCTAATTTGTGTAAGGTCTGTTGCATTAAGGCCTATTGGCCCTCGTTCACATTGGAGCGACTTGTCATGCATGACAAGTCGCACCCTATTGTTGGCAATGGCCATGTTCAAATCGATGCGACCCCCCCATCTTTTTGCGTTGCCACATCGATTTGAAAAAGTAGTACATGCACTTTGGCGATTTTGGGTACATGCACTTTGGCGATTTTGGGTGGGACTTGAATAGACATCTGTGCATGAAGCCGCACAGATGTCTTCAAAGTTGCACTGACATGCAGCTTTGGAATCGCTCGACTTTCAAAGCCGCATTCAATGTGAACGAGAGTTTAGTCTCATTTCTCCTGGTGTATGCTGCCTTTGTAATGCAGATCTGAAGACTTTTTAGCATTGTGTAACTATTATTGCCTGTATAGCTTGGTGTAGTATTTCAGATATCCCTTTTATTTCCCAAGTGCGGTGCACTTCTTAAAGTGAAATTTCAGCTTACACCTAATTAACCTTAAAACTTTCCCCTCCTAACACTTTAACCCATGTAAGAAAGATGTATATACTCTATTTTCAGGCTGCTCTGGCCTGGTCACGTGACCTCTGTGTCAGCCAGCAGCAGCGAGGAGATGGGACTCTGACAGCAGCTAGTAAAGCCTGAAGCGATGACGTCACCCATAGGCTTCAAAGGCCCATTCGTTGTTGACACTCCCTCGTCTCCCCTGCAGCCACGCTAGCTGACACAGGGGAACTGGATCACATGACCAGAGAGGACTGAAAATAGTTAAGTATATACATCTTTCCTAAGCTTGCCATACATTATATAATATTATCGTACAATTTTCCTTTAGATTTACCAAAAACGACGTATTATGAGGTCAAACCTAAACAACACTTTCAATTTGTATCCAATCAGATAGGCCTGTGCGCTACATAGTTGAAGGTAAAAACGAAGAGAGATTGTACAAGAAAAATGTATGGCCAGCTTTAGGCTATGTTTCCACTAGTGCGTCCCCAAAGTCGCGCGATTTTGCCGCGATTTTTTTACCGCGACTTTTTACTGCGATTTGAAGCAATGCCTGTATCTATGGACCTCAAGTCGCATCAAAGTGGGACCAAAGTAGTGCAGGGACTACTTTGAAGTCGCTGCGACTTGAAGTCGCACAGATATGAACGGTACTCATTGGAAATCATGGGAAACAATTTGTCATGCGACTTTTCAGTCCCAAGTCGCATGAAAAGTCGCACTAGTGGAAACAGAGCCTTACACAGGTTAGTTAACACAAGTGTTAGGAGAGGGGAGAGTATTAAGGCCAGTTAGGTGTAAGCTGGAATTCTACTTTAATAGGCCAGTTCCTAAAGGATAGGTTCACCTTTGGCAACATGTTACATGTTCCACCCGTTTTTAGGGTGGAACATGTAACATGTTCCCAATGCTGCAGCCGCTGTCTGAATTTAGTTTAATTTTTTTTTTCTCCTGCCTGTGACAGCAGTACTGGGAGAAGTTCCCTGTACTAGCTGTCAGTTTTTGAAATCCGTGTTCAATGAATGAACTACAACTACCGACATCCATTGCGGTTGTTGGCTTGTAGTTCTCAATGATCTGGTAGTTCATTGATTCTTCCTGTCAGTGTATCTGCTTGCCCGTACAGGCGCACAGATACACTGGCAGATCTGATGGAGACCTGCATGGCACCAGTGATCTGCTGATCTTTGCAATGCTTTACAGGCTCCAAAAATAAATGCACTTTTTTTTTTCCTGTAAAAAAATGTGCATTTATTTATTTTAAACTGAACTTATCCTTTAAAACTGACTTTTGTCTATGGAATGTACTTTCTCTCTTCTGCTCAAACTCTAACATTTGCAGACGGTTATGTTGAAGACCTTTTTATTCTCTGTGCTGCCTCCAGTTTTTGATTGCTTGTCTGGCCAAAGATGACGTACCTGCTGCTTTTGGAATGTTGATGTCACAAATCCCAGGAGACTGTGCTCCGGTGGTATGAAGTATCACACAATTTTGACCTTGCGTATGCGCAGTCATGTTCCAGGTCTTTGGGACCTGGCAGGGTTTTACGGCAGACAAGTTTCGAACCTCTGCCAGGCCCTAAAGACCTGACAAAGTTTTGCAGTAGATCTGCGCATCGTGAGTGTCCCACTGTCATGTTCTAAAGATTTAAGAGATTGTGGGGTCAATTTACTAAAATTGTAGAGTGCAGTAAATCATCCCCCGTGTGTCTGCACAGGATAAGAACCAGGAAGAGGAGAATTAAGACAGCATCACTGAAAAGGAACTTTGTAAAGGTGACAGCATTGAACTCATTGGACTAGTAAGTGTGGGGTTTTTTATTTTATTATGCAGGAACTAGTATTCGGTGGAATTTTTATTTTACTTCAGTAAGGTGAAGTCCCTGTTAACCTGTTCTGTCTGATAAGTGATATTAAGTTTTGGGCAGATGCTGGTAATTGAAGCCCACCAGATACTTATACTGGGGATCCATAGTGACCTCTGCATTTGCAGCTCCACTCACCTTTCACCTTTTTTATTTTTGTTGCTGGTGCTTCTTGTTAAAGAGGTGCTCCAGTCTGTAAAAAGAAAAGTACTGTAGCTGCTGACTTTTAATATAAGGACACTTGCCTGTCCAGGCATCCCACGATGTCAGCACCCCGAGCCGATTTGTCAGTCGAGTGCAGGTGCTGGCATTGTAAGTAAGGGAAACTGGCATTGAAGCCTTCAGGCTTCACAACCGGTTTCCTACTGAGTATGCGCCAGTCGTGCTGTGCTTTCTGAATGGTCCTGCCATCTTCTGAGACCTGTTTGTCCCAGAAGGCAGTGGGGGGGGGGCTGGGAGTAGGAGGAGGGGCCAGAAATGTCAGATCAGCGATCATTCCCGAAAGTGGAAGCAGGTACCTGTCAAAACCAGGTACTCACTCTGCCAAATGTGACAGTGAAGGGGGGGGGGGGGGTTAAGAAGAACAAGTGCAGCTTTTGCTTTTGGTTGGAGCTATGTATTGTGGGTTGTTGTGTGTGTGTGTGGTTTTTTTTTTTTTTTTTTTTTTTTTTTTGTTTTTGTTTTTTTTTGTCCGTCTAGTAGTGTAAGCAGTCATAAGTCACAGACTCCCATGTGCAAGTTCAGGAGGTTCAATAGGATTTTCATGCTGGAATGTGCCAGTAGATGGCTTTCTCTCTCTCTGAAAGGTCACCACTGCATAGGTGGTATGTGAATTTCTTCCGTTTGGCCCAGCTGCTCCGCAGATCATTTCAGTGTTTTGTTAACCATACTTTCCATGTATATCTAGCTCTAACTCCTTCACTCCCATTTAGGGTTTCATTGTAGCACATTCTGATGCTGCTCCTTGTCTTTTCACAGTGAATGGCCAGTTCACTGAAACTTTTTTTTTTTCTGCTATTCATATGTTTTTGCTCAGATTCTCACTTGAAATAAGTCAACCAGGTCCTATAGATGCATTGAAAACGCTGCAAAGCTCAACGTATGAGCAAGCACAGCATCCCTTAAAGTTGCAAGGTGTGATCCAGGTAATCAAAGAGTTCAACACAAAAAGAACAAGGTGGGGAAGTACCTCACCTAAAAGAGGTTACTAAGGGCCATGCAGCTTAAGATCAGGGAACTTTAATACAAAATTACAAATGGTAATACAACAAACTGGGTAAAAAATTGCTGATGGTGGGTGGGGCACTCTAAAACAGGCCTTTAAAGCCTGCCATAGATGGATCGAATCTCGGCTGGTTCAGCAGGAAATAGCCAAATTTGCATCTATCTATGGGCAGGCTAGTAATCTTGAAGTTGATCTATCAATCGACTTCAGTACAACCAGCCTGTCAGATTTTTTTGTATGTGATTTTCTACCGGCGGCTATAGCCTTATAATATGAGGTCAAACCTTAGGAGTTTCAATGTGTATGCAATCAGGCAGGCCCTTGTACTACATGGTTTTGGTAAATCTGAAGGAAAAACTCAGCAGAAAATCTGATAGTGTGTATGGGGCTACCACTGACCTAGGGCCACACATCGAGTGGCCATTAGGAGCACATATCATGTTCTCAATTGTCTTTAATTTTTTTTTTTTTATTCTAGAATACCTAAAAACTTCTAGTGATTATAAATGCTCTCCAAGGTGTTTTGGATCGTAGGGATATCTCGCCAATGGAATACTCAAGTTAACATTTTGTCAGTGGGCTTTGTGCAAAAATTTAGGCCCTCCTTATGTAAACAATAACTTCCAATTTTTAGATACTGTACTAGCAGTATGTACTGTTTATGTATGTATATAGCTACTACAATGTGTGTGGATGGCTGTGGCAAGGTATAAAAAAAAGCATACCTTGCTGCAAACAAACTCCTAAGCACAGCATTGGATTTCCAGGTGCTGCAGGGATGAGAAATGCGGCTACGGCAGCAATGGGCTACAGGCGCATCCCCCGTTCCTTCCTCTCTCTCCAAGCCCATCCAAAAAAAACTTGTATTTTTTTTTTTAATAAGAGTTCAAGGTGTTTCGTGAATGGAGGATATTGTCGTCTCCATTCACTTTTTTTTTTCTTCTCCTTTTATACAGGCTTCTTGTGAATACATTTTGGAAGGGGAAACTGGAGCCCTTCACTGCCATAGCAGCATCCTCTTGTCACTGTAGCACCTAGAAATAGAGTACTGCTTGTAGGAGCTGGCTCACAGCAAAGTATGACCCTTATAATAATATGCTGCAGTCCTTCACACACCATATACAAATTAGTAGGACCATCTTACTTGGCATATATTATCAGTATCTAAAATAAAGCGAAAAAACAATCCTGCATCTCAGCTCTAAAGCTAACATTGTGTTGCATGTGCAGCATGAGTCATGGTTGGCTGTCCTCTTCATACAGATGTGATTCATCGATCGTTCTCTAACTTTGCAAAAACTGTAAAATGCGCTTGCATTACAGATGCATTCAGCATATTTGCAGTTGAGCATAAGTACTGAATGAGCACGGCTGTGTATATTTCTGTCTGTATAGACCGTCACATGTTGCAAATCTCATTTTTCCATCTCTGATGTTTTTCCGTCTCTGATGTTCAGGGCAGTTGATGTCACGCCCTCCTCATGTCAGTTTCAGAGGAGCCTCACTAACTTCCTGCTGATCTAGATGACTAATAAGACAATCACAACTTAACTGGCTTGGCAGCCTCCAAAAATTAGCACAGCAAGAAGTTCGTTTTTTTTTTTTTCTTTTGGATAGAAGTAGAAGCTGTCATTTTTGAATGAGGGAGGAACGTATGAATCAAGCTGTAACCTTTGTAGAAAATCAGTCTTGCTGACCGTGTCTAGCATTGCTTTTCTGTCCCTAACCGTGTTTTACATCTAAATGAATGGATACCCTGACCATGGACATAAGAGTAATTACCTAGGGGGTTATTTTACTAGAGGCAAATCCACTTTGCACTACAAGTGCAGTCTCTGTAGATCTGAGGGGGACATGCAAGGAAAATAAAAAACAGCATTTTAGCTTGCACATGATTGGATGATAAAATCAGCAGAGCTTCCCTTCAGATCTACAGCGACTGCACTCTTCCAATAGGGACAATAGTTCTGGTGACCTGGGAGTCCCCAAAGGATTTCCTTAATATGCAGGAATTTTATCTCACTTTCTGTTTTAGACTATGGGACAAGAAGTTAATCTCCCTAATGGGACGCAGATGGCAAAAAAATAAACTGACAGGGGTTATAACCCTCCATTACTCTATCCAAAAAGAAAAAAAAAAGTTTTGCCTATAGTTCTACTTTTAATGCATTCTCTGCATTAGGGTAAAAAAAAAAAAACTTTTGTGCCCCCCCCTCCCCCAAATAATACTTGAGCCTGATCTCGATCCAGCGCTGTGCACAAGAGCAGCAGGGCTGCTGTCTCACTCTCTGGACTTCCTCAGACAGCAGCGGGGGCCATTGGCTCCTGTTGCTGTTAATCACAGCCTCTGAGGAGCGTGCAGGGGACGGGGCTGATCTTCACTGTGTATCTATAGAGGTGGCTTGGAATCGAGCCCATCAGTATGCCACAATTTAGGAATCGGCTACCTATCGTGGCACGCCAAACAGAGCAGGAGCGCCAGCCAGGACCCCAGAAAAGGAATCTCAGGCTAGATTTTGATTCTCTCTGGTTCAGCCCATGGACTAAATGAGAACAATCTAAATGTGTATGGCTAGCTTCACTTTTTATTGATTTTTTTTTTTCTTATCCTGGTGTATTGGCTTCTTAAATTTAGCTTATAGACGGAGCACAGGCACACTATAGAACTAAAGTCCATAAATACTTCAACTCCAGCGAGGGATGATGTAATTTCCACGCATGCACAGCTCAGTTTACATTCTTAGGAAGATTGTGAACAGGCAGGTAAGTTTTTATTTTATGGCAGAGCAGACCTAGTATGTCTCTTCTGCAATAACGGGCCTGTCTGCTCACAGGTTTGTTTTTATTGTTTAACTTTTTGGTTCTACTTTAGGCTCCACCACCGTTCTACTGTCCAGTAAGACTGTTAGTGGCAGGTAGGGGCACCCCCCATGGATAGTGGAATGGCATTTGGTGAAGCATAGCATTAAAGTGGAACTAAACCAAAGACTTTATTGGTTTCTCAAAGCTGTTTCATTCCAGGCATGCGGTTAATGAACTGTCACAGTTGCTTGTAGTTTCAACATCACTTTCAAGCCATAAAATGGCTGATCACCTGTGCAGCACCATGGCAACCGTAGATCAGAGGATAAGATGGCAGCTTCCTTGGCTGTAAAAGTTAGGCGGGTTAGGTTTCACCTTAATGTATTCTATGCATTAAGTTGAAAAACCTTCTGTGCTGTAGCTCCCCCCCTTCTTTTTTTTTTTTTTTCTTGCCTGAGGCCAATCGGATCCAGCGATGTGCACGAGCGCAGCGATTCCACCCGCTGCCGCTCTCCTCATTGGACAGATTGATAGCAGCGGGAGCCATTGGCTCCTGTTGCTGTCAATATCTGTGACAAGGGAGCGAGGGGGAGGGGCCGAATCACGCTGTCTGTGTCAATGAACACAGCAGCGGGATTCTGGAGCGCGCCCACGCGGTTGCCCCCGTGGAAATCGGCTTTCTGTGGGGGCAATTGATGAAATGGAGGGGGGTATGGAGCGCCAGCCGGGGCATCCCAGAAGAAGAGGATCAGGGCTGCTTTGTGCAAAACTATTGCACAGAGAAAGTAAGTAAAAAGCGAGGGTTTACAATCATTTTATGGTACTACACATCTTTTTAGCATTCAGTTCTTTTACAATTAAAAAGTACGAGTTTACTAATACATAATTACAGAGCAAGTTTTCATCCAAATATTTTGTTTTGTCACTAGGCGAACCATTTTATTTATTTCAGGTACTTGTATACATATATATTCAATTTACACAGCCCTTTACATATATATTGTACATTTACATCGGTCCCTGCCCTCAAGGAGCTTACAATCTAAGGTCCCTAACTCGCATTCATACTAGGGCTGAAACAACTAATCGATTATGTCATTGATCGATTACTAATTTCATAATTGATTAATCGGCCAGTAACATAATGGGGTTAAAAAAAGCTAAACTTAGCCCTATATAGTACAAAAAGAGCAAATAATCTCTACTGTAAGGCTCGATTCACACCTATGCATGTTGCTTTTGAGCGTTTTTGGAGGTTTTTTTTTTCATGCTTGCCACGTTTTTGAGCAGCGTTTTTGCCGCGTTTTTGCCGCGATTTGCGTTTTTTTTTTTTTCAGTCTAAAAAAAAAATAAAAAAAAAAAAACGGCAAAAACGCATCAAAAACGCTGCAAAAACGGTGCACTTGCGTTTTTGATGCTTGTCCATTGAAATCCATTACATGCAAAACGCTGCTTTTTGCATGAAAAAAAGTCCCCGACCCTTTCCAAAAATGCAGAGAAACAAAAAGGCATTGATGTGAACATGTTCCATAGGAACCCATGTTAAAAAATTCCCGTGCATTTCTGCAAAATGCAAAATGCATCAAAAAACGCGCTAGTGTGAATGGAGCCTTAATGTTACTTTCACTGTTGCACATTGCACATGTAACTCCATTATGTTACTCAATGTCTTAGGCCTGGTTCCCACCCATGTGGTTTTTGGTGCTTTTTGCAGAAATGCACTACAGTTCATTTAACGTTCACATCTATGCTTTTTTCAGCTGCTGTGTATTTGGAAAGGGTCAAGGACCTTTTGCAATGCAAAACGGTGCTTTTTTTGGTTCAATATACTTCAATGGAGAAGCTGCAGAAAAGCATGTAATATTACAGTTCTGTTTGAAAATCTGCAAAACAGTCTAGAATTTTTTTTTCTTTAAATAAAAAAAAATTGATCTGAGTCCAGATTCAACCTTTTAATAGTATATAGAGTATATCTCTTCTGTCTGTTATTCTCAGAGAGGATTAAAGATTTTACTCCCTAACCATATAGTTGGTTGTTTATATTTACCACTGCATATAAAGATATTTAGGAATAAATTGACTTTTTTTTTAAACTTTACATATTAACTAAATTATACACCACACTTTTTTTTAAGGTTATTAATCGAAACAATAATCGGCCATCTAATCGATTATGAAAATAATTGTTAGTTGCAGCCCTAATTCATACATACACATACTAGGAGGAAATTAACCTACCAGCATGTCTTTAGAGTGTGGGAGAAAACTGGAGTGCCCAGAGGAAACCCGCACAGGGAGAACATGCAAACTTCAGGCAGGTTGCAATTTGAACTGACAACCCTAGATCTGCCTGGCAGAAGTGCTGACCACTTAGCCACTGTGCTGCCACTTTACCACCTTAGTAATAGGAAAGTAAGAGCCCATTCACACAGGGACGACTTGTCAGGCGACCTAGTTGCCTGACAAGTCGCCTCCCGTTCTGTGCTATGGAACCTTAGAAAAAGGTTCCTGTACGACTTCGGGGGCGACTTGCATAGACTTATATACAGAAGTCGTTTTGCAAGTCGCCCAGGCAGTCGTTTGCAGGTCGCCTCGCTGAGGCGACCTGCAAGTCGTGTTGCCCCTGTGTGAATAGGCTCTGAAGGTAAAGGCAGTGCTCCAATACTGGTTAAATCCACTTTTTTTTTTTTTAACAAGAAATGTTTTGGAGTGTGTGAGCAGTTAACTGCTAGAGTGAGCTATAGCATACATGTTTTTATTCAAGAATAACTTGACCCAAGGACAAAACTGTTAAATATTGCAGCTTGCCAGTCCTTAGATATGTCGGCTGCATTAGTCTTCAGTCTAAGAATATTTCAGAAAGTACAAAATCCTGTTGATCCTGACAGAAATGCCATGCCCTTGTTTTCTGTGAGTTAAAAAAAAAAAAAACCTTTTTTCTGTAAACTACCAATCTCATCATCCCGCATGTAATGGAGATGAAAAGAAGACCTGTTTGATGTCCAGCTTGTGTGACAATCATTGTTTCCTTCATAGATGCAATGGGTTGTGTGTGTGTGTGTGTGTGTGTGTGTGTAGTCCAGTGTTTCTCAACTCCAGTCCTCAAGGCGCCCCAACAGGTCATGTTTTCAGGATTTCCATTATTTTGCACAGGTGATTTGATCAGTTTCACTTCCTTGGTTATTACCACAGCCGTTTCATCTGAGGGAAATCCTGAAAACATGACCTGTTGGGGCGCCTTGAGGACTGGAGTTGAGAAACACTGGTGTAGTCACCTCCAGGGCCAGAATAGTTTTTTTTTTTTTTTTTTTTTTTTTTTTTTTTTTTTTTTTCAGGATCACTAGGGAAAAAAAAAAAAAAAAAAAAACCTAAGGCTGGTTTCACATGGGTGATCCAATCAGGTCTGCCTGTCAGGTTTTTAAGGTGGACCTGATCAGACCAGCCATTGTTCTCTATGGAGCAGCGTATGTCAGCGCGCTGACACTCGCCAGGATCCGATCCTGTCCGCCAAAAACAGATGGAGCGGGGATCCATTCCCCATCCGTCCATCAGATCGGATGAAACGGACAGGCAATTCGTTGCCATCCGACCACAGCATAGAGGAGTGGACATGTCATCTGCCTGTCATACAGAGTCTGTCCCGTGTGAAAAGGGGCCTAAAAAGAAAACAAATACTGCCTTTGGGTCTAACAATGGTAAGCTGCAATAATTGCTGTTTTTTGTTTTTGGGTCTAGATACACTTTTTGGTTTTGGAGTGCAAAATGTAGGATAAACCCCTGTTTACAAAATGTTTTAATGGAGAAGTTCACTATTGTCATACATTTCCCCAGCCCCCCTTAACTAGTTAAAGCGGAACCTCACCCAAAGAAAAAAAAACATATTTTCTGCCTCTTCCCAACACACACACACACACACTTTGGTTTACTATGCTTTAGTTTATGCATGAACAGGGAGATTTTGTTGGACACTTCCCGTTCATTCATTCATTCATTCTGTGCAGCTGAGGCTGCAGACATGGTGATTCATGGTGCCCACAATCGTCAGGGGTCTGTTTTGCGATCAAAGACCACTAATCGCTCAGTTCTCGATCCGTACAGAGCACTGATCGTCAATCACCAGCTCTGTCCCTCCAGCGCTCACTGGAGGGCCGGACTGTGGTGGGGACAAAAGCCGCCGGCTCAGGTTCCCAGTGGCGCGCTGAGAGGCTGAGCCAGCTGTCAGTCAGGTATTTGGGTGGATACCGACATTATTTTTGGGAATCTCGGCAGAGCCTGGACCGGTTCTGTGATGTCAGCCAATAGCGGGCTTTAGCTTGCTGTCAGCTGATTCTGGGTCACAGGAGCACAGAATTAAGTGCACTCCTGTCACCCACGGGAAAAGTATGGCCAAAAGAGTTTTGGTTATATTTCTCCTTTATTGATCTTTAAGAGGACATATGACTGGACCGAAGGGAATTTTTTATTTTATTTGCCTGGAATGCAACTTCAACTTAAAGAGGAACTGTAGTCTGCTCATATAATTTGTAATAAAAACATCTTTGCCATGCTGAAGCTTCCCTCTAACCACTTTACATATTATTTTATATGTACTGTGATTCTGTACTTGCCAAATATGCTGCAGAAATCTCCCTCCATCAAGTCTGGCTGCAACCATTTTAACTGTGGGCACCTGAAGCTGCTGCCTGTTCTCTTCCTGGATTTACACAGAGGCACACCTGCCGCTCTCATTGGCCCTCTTATGACTCATCCCTCCCTGGCAAACTCTCATGAGAGTGAGTGAGGAAGAGAGAGCTGTGCATAATGTCATAAGCTAATGACCAGACAAACAGGAAGTGGGCTGTATAAGGTATTTACTGGCAGCAGGAGAGGGGCCGCGCTCTGTTGCCCTCCTCCGCTTACCGGAGCTGCCGGCAGAGGCAGAGGCGATCGGGTCCTTTTCCCTGTTAGGTATGGAGACAAGTGAGGGGAAGATGGCCTCCACCTGTCTCCATACCATTGCAGGGCGGAAGCGATGTAAAAAACGTCACTTCCGCCCATAGCTCTTAAAGAGACTTTTTTTTTCTTAATGACATTTATTTATATATATATATATATATATATATATATATATATATATATATATATATATATATATATATATTTATTTATTAATTGCATTTTAGTGTAAATATGAGATCTGAGGTCTTTTTGACCCCAGATCTCATATTTAAGAGGTCCTGTCATGCTTTTTTTTCTATTACAAGGGATGTTTACATTCCTTGTAATAGTAATAAAAGTGCTACTTTTTTTTTTTTTTTTAAACAGTGTAAAAAAAAAAAAAAAGGTAAAATTAAAAAAAAAAATTGTAAATGTGCCCCGTCCCGCCGAGCTTGCGTGCAGAAGCGAACGCATGTATGAGTAGCGCCCCGCATATAAAAACGGTGTTCAAACCACACATGTGAGGTATCGCCGCGATCGGTAGAGCGAGAGCAATAATTCTAGCACTAGAACTTCTCTGTAACTCAAAACATGCAACCTGTAGAATTTTTTAAACATCGCCTATGGAGATTTTTAAGGGTAAAAGTTTGTCGCCATTCCACGAGCGGGCGCAATTTTTTAAGCGTGACATGTTGGGTATCAATTTACTCGGCGTAACATTATCTTTCACAATATAAAAAAAAATTGGGCTAATTTACTTTTGTCTTATTTTTTTTATTTTTCCCCCCCAAAAAATGCGCTTGTAAGACCGCTGCACAAATACGGTGTGATAGAAAGTATTGCAATGACCGCCATTTTATTCTCTAGGGTGTTAGAGAAAAAAAATATATAATGCTTGGTGGTCCTAAGTAATTTTCTAGAAAAAAAAAACTGTTTTTAACTTGTAAACAACAAATCTCAGAAAGAGGCTCGGTTCTTAAGTGGTTAATACACAGAAAGTTAAAAAAAATTACTGAAGGTCCGCTTTAAGCTGGCGATAGATGTATCGAAATTTGTCAGGTTCACCGGGGACTGGACGAATTTCGATCCACCTATGGCTGTTCCCACTAGAAAAAGCAGTCGACCTGAGGATCGGCTTCTCTTGAATGGAATTGTTGGAAAGCAGGAGTTCCTGCTGTCAGAATACAATAGCGCAGCGGGAAGAATTCCTTCCTTGATTGTGTTGATGGGGGAATCTGTTTGTTTTTTCTTACCACTTGCTCTGATCTATTTTATATTGGAGAATCTATTTGCTGCTGTTCTCATGCAGCCATTTTTTTTGGTGAGTCACTATGAATACAAGCAGCAGCTAAGAACAGATTTCAATATATAAAATGTATGTGGTTTCAAAAAGAGGAACAGGATGTTGCATGAATGTGTTCACTGGGTGAATGAAGTTTTGTGTCGCACAGTTTTCCTATTTCCTACGTGCATGGAGAATGACATTTCACTTAATCTCACAAAACTCCCCAGCAACACTGTGGCAGCCATTTAAAAAGCTGGGCTGTTAAAGTGAACCTGTCACCGTAATTGCCATGTTTAAAGCAAAACTTTATCCTTCTAAAAATTATAACAAAGGCACCTTTTATAAATGATTAGTAATGGCAATCTACAAACACATATTGGGGGTTATTTATGAAAGGCAAATCCACTTTGCACTACATGTGCAAAGTGCACTTGGAAGTGCAGTTGCTGTAGATCCGAGGGGGACATGCGCGGAAAATAAAAAACAGCATTTTAGCTTGCACATGACTGGATAATAAAATCAGCAGAGCTTCCCCTCAGATTTACAGCGACTGCACTTCCAAGTGCACTTTCAGTGCAATTTGAAGTGCACTTTGCACTTGTAGTTTGCACTTGTAGCGCAAAGTGGATTTGCCTTTCGTAAATAACCCCCATTGTTTACTGTCTGGAACCCTGGGTCTGCCTTTTGGAACATGTAACCATGCACATCATCTAGAGCTGGGCGATTTTCTCCAAAAAAAAAAAAATCTGCATATATATATATATATATATATATATTTATTTTTTTTATTTTTTTTTTTTTTTTTGATGGACACCGAGCCAGTCCTGAGGAGCTGCGGGCAGGAGTTTTTAGGCGAGACCGCGGCTTCGGCCTAGTCTGCAGCGTCCGGCCTCGCGGACTAGGCCGAAGCCGCGGCCTCACTTAAAACCTCCTGCCCGCAGCTCCTCAGGACCGGTGCGATGTCAGCGCCGGTCCTGGTGAAAAATAAAAATCTAAAAAATAAAAATCGATTTGCTGAAAATTTGAATCGATTTGACCTCTCAACTCGATTCAAATCAATTTTTTCCCCAGCCCTAAGGCTCCATTCACACTAGCGCGTTTTTTGATGCATTTTGCATTTTGCAGACATGCATGGGAATTTTTTAACATGGGTTCCTATGGAACATGTTCACATCAATGCCTTTTTGTATTTCTGCGTTTTTGGAAAGGGTCGGGGACTTTTTTTCATGCAAAAAGCAGCATTTTGCATGTAATAGAATTCAATGGACAAGCATCAAAAACGCAAGTGCACCGTTTTTGCAGCGTTTTTGATGCGTTTTTGGTGCATTTTTGATGCGTTTTTGCCGTTTTTTTTTTTTAAGACTGTAAAAAAAAAACTTGAAAAAAAAAAACGCAAAACGCGGCAAAAGCGCTGCTCAAAAACGTGGCAAGCATGAAAAAAAACCCTCCAAAAACGCTCAAAAGCAACATGCATAGGTGTGAATCGAGCCTAACATCATCTGACGGGGAAGGCACTGGTGATGTAGCTAGCCCAGGATGCATCTGTGTTGCCAGGGTTACATCACCAGTTCCTCACTCATCCAGGTAGTGGAAAACAGTAAGTAAAAGCAAAAACATTTTTAAAGGATAAGTTGACCTTTGGAAACATGTTACATGTTCCACCTGTTTTTAGGGTGGGACATGTAATAGTGTTCCCAATGCTGTTCCCAATGCTCTGACATCCTTTCAAACTGTCGGCTTGTAGTTCTCAATGAACTATTACAGCGCTGTGGAGTGTCATGGTGGTTCTTCTAGTCAGTGTATTTGCTTGTCTGTATGGGCACACAGATACACTGACAGATCTGCAGGAGACCTGCATGGCACAAAATGCACATTGTACTTTTTTTGCAGATAAAAAAAAAAAAATGTATTTTATTTTTTAAAGTGAACTTATCATTTAAAGATATATTCCAAGCATGGTATATTTTTTACATTGGTCCAAGCTGGACCAATGTAATTATGTATGTACCATACCTGGCCGATGCCCCTGGAAGCTGGAAATCACAAGTAAACTGCTACTTGCTTCCGGGTCCCCTGCTGATCGGCGGGCCAGATACATTTTAAACACGGGTGGTCAGCTGCTCAACATGGGTGACATTCAGGAAATGCTTTGCATTTTCACGCTTTGGATCCATTGAAGTCTTTGGAACAGAAAACCAGAAAAAAAGTCCCTGGCCCTTTCCATAAAATGCACAGATGTGAACTACATCCATAGGAAACCATGTTAAATGACCTGTAGTGCGTTTCTGCAAAACTGAAAACGCACTAAAAAAATGCATAGGTGTGAACCAGGCCTTAGTGACCAACTAGTCCTATTTTCTGAGTGGTTTTGGTTTTGAATTGAAAGCTGAACTCTGGCCAAAGAAGCTTTTAAAAATAGTCCCCAATAGCCACAAATGATCTAAATTGACTCTGTGAGGTCGATTTACTAAAACTGGAGAGTGCAAAATCAGGTGCAGCTCTGCATAGAAATCGGCTTCCAGGATTTTTGTCAAACCTTAATTGAACAAGCTAAAGTTAGACGCTGATTGGCTACCATGTATGGCTACACCAGATTTTGAACTCTCCAGTTTTAGTAAATCAACCACTGTGTGTACCAAATACCCTTGCAAACCCAGATATTACTCTCATCATCACTGGGCCTCTGCAGAGATGTGGGAGGGGCTCAGCAGGCCCCACCCACTACAGGCTGCCTGTTTTCGGTCAGATTTTGTAACAGAAGTGACATTCCGACACAGCTATCTTGGTACACCCCGCACTCGTCCACTGTAAGGATACAGTGAGAAGGCGCCAAGCGGACATCTTTGTACACCCACCGGAGTCATGCATTTCACATTTATTTTTACTAGTAAGCTGAGCTTATATAGTGAAATACAGGATTTAGAAATCCATGTGACTGTTTTGATGTTGACTTGTAAAAGCCGCGGTGTTCTGTCAGATTAGCAAACCTGTGAGATCAGCAGGTTTGCCGCTGCTTATAAAATCCAATATCAAAATGGTGTCACTGATTTCTAAATAGTAGGGTTGTCCCGATACAGAGCATTTGCGCGAGTACTTGTACTCGCACAAATGCTCCCGATGCCTTATCCGATACTTGGTTGGTGGGCGGGGTCAGCGGCCAGAGTCGGTGGGCGGAGAGGCAAGCGAGTTCTCACCTGCAGTGGAACTAGCTAGGTAAGCTGGCAGGGGTGCAGGGCGCAGCAGTATCAGGATCGGTGACCGGAGCTGTCACATTCAGTCGCCGTCAGCGGCTGAACATCCCGACGCCCATCTTGGTACACCCTGCACTCAGCTGCAGTAAGCCAGCAGCGGACATCTTGTTACACCCAGCCCATATAGTTGTCTGCTGCTGCTGCTTACTGTGGCCTAGTGCAGGGTGTACTAAGATGGACGGCGCAGCATAGCATTTTAAAATAAATTCTTTCCTCTTCTCATTTATTGCTGCATTTCAGTGGCAGCCACCTGTCAGTGCCCATAAGTGCCATCTATCAGTGCCCATCAGTCAAACTGTCGCATTACATTAAAAAAAGTACCGGTAATCGGGATCGTCGTTGGCGAGTACTTGAAAAAAAGTATCGGTCCTTGTACTCGGTCTTAAAAAAGTGGTATCGGGACAACCATGTATATCACAATATAAGCTCATCTTACTGTTAAAAATAAGCGTGAAATGCAAGACTTGTGGGTGTACAAAGATGTCCGCTTGGTGTCTTCTGACTCTAGCCTTACTGTGGGCAAGAGCAGGGTGTACCAAGATGGCTGTCGCGGAACGTCACATCCGTTACCAAATCTGACGGGTTGCCTAATCTGACCGAACACCTGCAGAAAACGACAGGAAGGGGGCGGAGACAAGACCAGTCATCCTGCACAAGGAGAGAGAGCAGCAGTGAGCGGTCTATATTTCAGGAAGCTCCTACACAGAGGGAAAGTCTCACACTGGATTACTGCACAGATCTGGAAGAATTACACAAATCACACCAAGATTCCAGGAAGAATAGACATGGCTCTTGTATTTAGATAATATTTGCTTATACCAGAGTCCAGCTTTAAGGCTCCTCTGTGCCCAACACAGCCCACTATTCTCTGCAATGAGTAAAGAAAACTCCCAGTTTTTTGGCTGTAAATGACAACATGGTTTTGTTCAGATTGCCCGTGTTTTGATAACTCTTCCCACACAGTACAATGGATCCAGTATTTTTCCATCCCGTCTTTACACAATTAAATTCCTAGAACCAATGTTGTCTTTGCTCATTGTTGCCAATAGCAAACAAATTGTGACTCTGCCTGTAAAACGAGTCTTGTCAGGCACACGTCTCAGCTTAGATGCAATAAATGACTCATGGGGACGGTCATTGTGAAATGCCAGTGTGCAGCGTAATGGCACAGCACATGAATGAACTCAGGAAGTATAATTATTGAACTGGTTTGTATTAGGCTGGGCACACACCTTTGTTTTCTCATTGTAGTGCATTTTAATGTGTACTGCATTTATGTGTCCTTTATATGCTTTAATGCCCATTACATGCATTAGCAAACATTTTTCATGTGTTGTAATTATTTCAGTGGGCCCCTTGTGGGTGGGTACCTTCCTCGTGTACATGATCACTAATGCCCGGGACCAGGCGGGGCTGTGTTCATGTGAAACTCAACATTTAAGTGATTGTAAACGATTACCTTGTAAAACAACCCATTCAGTTTCAAATAAAAATGAAAGGCAATGTCATTTTGAACAGACCTAAAAAAATATTATAAATACCTTTTTTTCCCTGTTTGATTAGACCCCTTTCACACTGCCGCCCGCGATTTTGCTGCAATTTTACTTGAGGTATATGGATCTCAACATTGCATGAAAGTTGGACCAAAGTAGTACAGGGACTACTTTGAAGTCGGCAGGACTTGAAGTCGCACATATATGAATAGTTATCATTGGAAATCATGGGGAACGACTTGTCATGCGACTTTGCAGTCCCAAGTCGCAGGACAAGTCGCACAAGTGTGAAAGGGGCCTGAGACCCCTTAAACACTGGGGCGCTTTGCAGGCGCTACAGCGTTATAAATAGCGACTGCAAAGCGCCCTGAAAGAGCTGCCCGAGGGCTTTCACACTGGAGCGGTGCGCTGGCAGGACGCTAAAAAAAAGTCCTGCTAGCAGCATCTTTGGAGAGGTGAAGGAGTGGTGTGTTTACCGTTCCTCCACCGCTCCTGCCCATTGAAATCAATGGGCAGCGTGGCTATACCGCCTGCAAAGCGCTGCTGCAGCAGCGGTTTGCGGGTGGTTATAACCCTTTCTCGGACAGTTTTAACCCTTTCTCGGCTGCTAGCGGGGGGTAAAAGCATACCTCCCAACATTTTGAGATGGGAATGAGGGACACCTACTAACAAACGTATGTAGGCATAGGACACGCCCCCTGCCACACCCCCTTAAGGGAGAATTAACCAAAAAAAAAGGTTAATTAAATCCACAAGGGCTTTTTTTTACCACTACTATTCCTTTATATTGGCTTTTAAAATGTACAAATGCAGAAATTTATAATTTGGATGAAAGGTTTAGCACTGGAAAACACTTTTTGAAAGATAAAAAGTGGATTTTATATACAACTATATAGATCAGACCAAAATGAGGGACAAATGAGGAGGAATGAGGGACAAAGGGACATTGCTCCAAATCGGGGACAGTCCTTCCAAATCAGGGACAGTTGGGAGATATGGGTAACAGCACCCCGCTAGCGGCCGAATAGCGCCACAAAATTGACGGCAAAGCGCCGCTAAAAATAGCAGCGCTTTCCCGCCGACGCACCCACCGCCCCAGTGTGAAAGGAGCCTAAATTATCACATTCCCTCTGTTCTCAGCTGCATAAGAGCTGGGGGGAGGAGAAGGAACAGCACACGGAGCTTCCCAATGAATGATTAGATTGGAAGCGAGTCCTACACCTTCCACAGCTGTGAAGCAACATACAGATTCCTTCTGCAGCACATTCCAACCCATCTTGCTTTGCCTTCCGAATGTAGGAATTTGGGGGGGGGGGCACCGCAGAGCTTCCAATGTGGAAATGAATATATGATTTTACATTTTGACCGTAGATACACTATAAGGAGGGGGCAGCCCAAATATTGTACGGGGGCCCCTCCAGCCATAGCTGCACCCCAGACGCACCGACAACAGAATTCTGCTTCTCCATCAGATAAATGGTCTGCCATTGGTGGAGCCATAACTGACTTTTCCATTCTGTCGGTGCCTGTGTTGAATACGTGTAGCTCATGTCTCCGGCGTATTTGAAGAATGCGCTATTTCATTTAGATAGGCCCCTGAGAAGAATCCGCGGCTTCCTATAATGAAATACCAGCATTCTGTCCTACTGAGCGGTATGTAAACATTGCCTTTCATAGGGAGGAAGATAAGTAGCTAAAGAGACGTAGAGGACCCAGCAAACAGAAAGGGGAACAGAAATGATGTTGTTTTATGATACGCTGTTAGTTTTTATTGTATCTGCAGTACATCATGTATTTCCATAAGCTATATTTTTAATGCAAATGTTAGGGGGAGAGGTATGGACTTTAAGTTGGATTTTTTTTTTTTTACTTTTTTTTTACTCAATGTTCAGTAACTCTTTAATGCCTAAAGACTTAAAAGGCTCATTCACGTGTACGACAGCCCTTGCTGCACCTCTGAAAAGCAAGCTGTGATAGCTTTTCAGAGGGTGTGTTTGACAAGCAATGAGGATGCAATATGTCGCCTCCTATCTGCCTGATTTAATCCTATAAGTGCCGCACCACTGCGCCACAATTGTGTGCATTGCACGCGGTTTTGGCATGGCCCCATAGACTTGCATTGGTCGTGCATGGCAGAGGTAAAGCCGGCCAAATACAAAATGCTGTTTAAGTTTTTTTCCACAACCATGAAGCACAGCATTGTAGTTGTGTACCCCCCCCCCGAATGGCTGCATGCCGTGGTTCAGACATGCTGTTGGGGTGCGGTAGAACCATGGCTCGGCTTCCTGGTTTCATTTTTGTGGACTGAGTGGTGTCAGCCCTGCCCAGTTGTTTTTACAACATAGAGCAGTGTTTCTCAACTCCAGGCCTCAAGGCGCCCCAACAGGTCATGTTTTCAGGATTTCCCTTTAGATGAAGTGGCTGTGGTAATTACTAAGGCAGTGAAACTGATCAAATCCCCTGTGCAAAATAAGGGGAAGTCTGAAAACTTGACCTGTTGGGGCACCTTGAGTTGAAAAACACTGACATAGAGAATAGTCTAGGGCTAATTAGACACCTTGAGATAACACAGGAAATATAGCGAAGAAACAAGAGAGCTCTGTGTTTGAGAAAGCATCAATTGTTTTTGCACTTATTAAACAGCACAAAATTATTTCAATATTTCAGCATTTAGAGGAGAAATGTAGGAATAGAACACAAACAAGCACACACTCACTGCCATGCTGCAGCATTAATTTAATGCTGCAGCTGTCCCCCGCTGGATCTAAGACCCCTTTCACACCCATAGCGTCTGCGGTAAAACGCCACTGTTTTTAGTGGCGTTTTACCGTCGGATTTGCGGCGCATTTCGGCCGCTAACGGGGCGCTTTTACCCCCCGCTAGCGGCCAAGAAAGGGTTAAAACCGCCCGCAATGCGCCGCAATAGCGGCGTTTTGCTGGCAGTATCCCAGCGCTGCCCCATTGATTTCAATGGGGAGCAGCAATGGAGGAAGTGTAAACACACTGCTCCTTCACTGCTCCAAAGAAGCTGCTGGCAGGACTTTTCCTGACGTCCTGCCAGCGCACCGCTCTGGGGTGAAAGCCCTCGGGCTTTCACACTGGAAACAATGGAGTAGCTGTTTGAAGGCGGATTGCAGGTGCTATTTTTAATGCTATAGAGCCTGCAAAACGCCCTCGGTGTGAAAGGGGTCTAAGACCAAAGATTGAGAGATCACATGGCCTCTGATCACTCTGAGCAGAGAGCTCTGGCTGTCAGTCAACACTCTCTGCTCTGCCCCTCCAGTGCTCACTGGAACATCAGGCTGGAGAGGGGGCGGGGTCGACTTGCTCAGGCTCTCAGCCCTGTGCAGCTGAGCCAGCTGCCAATGAGGCATCTTGGTGGATCCTGACGTTATTGTCAGGATCCTTCCAGAAACAGGTGCGGCTCTCTGAAGGCTTTAGCCTGCTGTCGACTGATTTTGGATCACAGGAGAGCTCAAGTAAGTGCACTCCTGTGACCCACAAGATAAGTATGGCCAAAAAAGCCATACTCTTTTCTTTTAACAGACCAAAAGGGAGCAAATAAGAGACGTTTATTGTTAGGATTTACTGTACATACACCACTTAACCTAAGGGCTCATTCATACAGACGGATGTAAAAGCAAGCAGTTGAGCAGCGGCTTTACTGTTCTTCAACCACCGACCTAATAAAGGGCATGCATCCGCTCAAAGCTGTACACATGCTATGGCTGCAATGCTTGCATGTCGCATTTGACAGGTAGTACTGCTGCAGAACGTAACTCATTTTAGTGTCTGCGAAGTGATGCATGAGTTTGCGGCACAGTGGTTGAGGAAGTGATATGTTGCCACCTCATGGCCTGTCAAACCCCCACGGATCACTTTCAGAGGGGCGGCAAGGGATGCCACACATGAAAACCCTAAGCCCAGGTTTCCACTATTGCGACCTGAAATTTGCGCAATTTTGCCACAATTTTGATGCGACTTGAAGCAATACCGGTGTATTCTTGGGGTCTATGGACCTCAAGTCGCATCAAAGTGGGATCAAAGTAGTGCAGGAACTACTTTGAAGTCGCACAGATATGAACGGTACTCATTGGAAATCATGGGGTACAGCTTGTCATACGACTTTGCCAATTTGTCCTACGACTTGGGTTTGCAAAGTGGAAACGGAGCCTTAAGGTTACTTTATATGAAGAAAGCATTTTCAGGTGATTTTGGAGCATTTTGTGTGTTTTCAGGCTTGAGAGGTTGTTGTTTTAGTCAATAGAAATCTAGTTACTAGGAGGAGGTGAGCCAAGAAATCATGCCCAAAATGTATGCTGCGCACATTTTCAGCCATATTTCTGGCACTCCAATTGAAGTGTTTATGTGAATGTGCCCCAAAAAACCTCAAATACTTTTTTAAAGTTTGAGCCACAAGCTTTAGGTGGCAAAATGCTCAGGGGTGAACGGGCACTGTTGAATATAAAGGGAATCTTGATGCTGAGCATTGAAGCACTTTGGAAAACGCACTTCAAATCGCCCAGGTATGAATGTGGTCTCAAACAAAAAAAGGATTTCCCAGCACACTTACCAGCCAGCCTGCAAAACAACCAAATTGGCCCTGTCTAACATTTTATGTTAAAAACAGAGGGTTTTGTTTGCACACATTTGCAACTATATGCGTAAGCCACAGTGCACACATCAAGGGACCTCTGTATATACTGTATACACTGCGGTCCTAACTCTAAATTTCCAGAGCCTCCATAGTAGGAGCACATATAAGAATGAATTGATTAAGAGCAGGTATGCCTAGAGCAGCGATGGCTAACCTTGGCACCCCAGATGTTTTGGAACTACATTTCCCATGATGCTCAACTACACTGCAGAGTGCATGAGCATCATGGGAAATGTAGTTCCAAAACATCTGGGGTGCCAAAGTTCGCCACTACTGGCCTAGAGGGAGCCCACCACTATTTAAAGGCACAGGGACTCACATAACACCCATCAAGAGGGCAATGGCGGCGAAGGCATCCAGTGAGTCCCTGCACTCAATTCACCCCAACCTATGACTAACCTTTGCAGCAAGGTGCACATGGAAGGGCAATGCACATCACAAACAAAAGATTTCCCGGTATACTTACCAAACAGCCTGCAAAACAACTGAATTGGCCGTGTCTAACTGTTTATATACAGAGGTCCCTTGGTGTGGGCACTGTGGCTTATGCATATATTTGCAAATGTGTGCAAACAAAACCCTCTGTTTTTAACAAAAACTGTTGAGCCTCGTACACACCAATAGTTTTTGTTTCGTTCTACCCAGCAGGGCTGAAGGAAAAAAAACGACAGCTCAGGTCGGACTCACTATACTACCGTGTTTCCCCCAAAATAAGCCCGGGTCTTATATTATTTTGGCAACAAAAGACACAGTAGGGCTTATTTTCAGGGTAGGTCTTATCATGTAATGTGCTGTCTTCTCTCCCCCTCTCTGTAATGTGAGTTAAAATGCTTGTAAAATCCTATAATCCACTCTCTAACAGTAATATATAATGTACAATGTGTGTGTTTCTGTAATATAATTGTGCCAAATACATTCGTTATAGCGCCGCTCTGTGCTTCTGTGACCGGAGCTCTGTTCCCCGCAATTATATTACAGAAACACACACATTGTACACACACATTGTGATTTTACAAGCATTTTAAACTAGGGCTTATTTTCGGGGTATGGCTTAGATTGCAGTCCTCCTGGAAAATAACGCTAGGTCTTATTTTTGGGGTAGGTCTTATTTTCAGGGAAACACTGTAACTATCTGACGTTAGTACAGTGATCTCCCCTGTTGTTCTATTGTGTTCTGAGAGGGGGACGCCCCCCTTCTAGGGTCGCCACCTGTCAGGGAGTCACCTGGACAGTTCAGGTTTTGAATCACGTGTCCGGGTTTCAGTTCACCTAATACCTGGACACATTATTCAGGACTGATCTCATTGGGATTCCCCCTATAACAGTCACCAGCTCTCCCCCTCCCTCTGCACCTTCGGCCCCTCACCACCCTGAAGCTGTCCCCCTCCACTGTTTCCCTTCTCAATTGGCTGTTCCCCAAACCTCTCCTTCTCCTCATCCATCCATGCTTTGGTCCACCTCCACTGTAACACAACATAACTGCCTTTCATTCACATTACATGCTGCTCGATCTCTCACTCCCATTAGCAATGCCGCATCTCACTTCAGCCACTCTCCCATTCAATCAACCTCTTCTTTCCCCTCACCACCGACTCTGGTCCTGCCCTGATCATTGCCCCCTTGCTCACCTACATCCGTATATCTCACCTTATAGACCAAGCTCCCTTCTCTCTGCACGTCTCATTCCATTCCTTCCTTTCCCTCCTCCCCATCCTTGTCTGTATCTCCCCCAACTCCACCAACCTACCACTTATTTTGCTGCAATCCCTTCTTTCCATCCCCAGTTGTCCCCCTCACTCACTCCCCTTTCTGTCCTCGGTCACCCCCAACCCTCCCCTTGCAGCCCCTCCTATTTATACTACCCACACCCCCCCACACCCTATCCTGGCGCATTATTACTCTCCTTGGCGCACGCAAGGGTGTCCCAGGTCTTTAACTAATCCTATAGTGTATTCTACAAAAAAAAAAATTGCCATGCGCCGCTAAAGTGTTCGGGTTTGGCTTGAAGAAAAGGTGGCAACCCTACCCCCACGCCAGAACACTCCAGTCAGCCATTGAAAGCGCTGATTGGGAGCCGATCGGCAGACCTTTTTCGGTCATGCTCCTTCGACAGAAGCCGGCCGAATGGATTGACTCCAGTACTCATGAGCCGAATGTCAGACAGTTTCTATTGAACCGGCCAATGCCGCCCAACATTCTGCCCGTGTGTACTAGGCTTTAGACGGGGCCAATTTGATTGTTTTCCAGGCTGGTCGGTAAGTCTGGCTGGGAAATCTTTTGTTTGTGATGTGCATTGCCCTTCCATGTGCACCTTGCTGCAAACGCCAGTTATAGGTTGGGGTGGTTGCCATTTTTTTGTACTGTAGGATGAATGTGGTCTAAGGCCTCCTTCACACCTATGCATTTTTTAGCACGTTTTCAGTTTTGCCGAAACACACTACAGTCCATTTTATGCCGTACACACGAGCGGACTTTCCGTCAGAGTAGACTCTGACGGTCTTTCCAGACGGAGTTCCGACTGAGTTCAACTGAAACAGACTTGCCTACACACGATTACACCAAAGTCCGATCATTTAGAACGCGATGACGTACGACGGGACTAGAAAAAGGAAGTTCAATAGCCAGTAGCCAATAGCTGTCCTTGCGTCGTTTTTTGATTCATCGGACTAGCATACAGACGAACGGTTTTCTCTATAGGAATTGAGTCTGTCGGAAAGATTTGAAACATGTTCTATTTCTAGGTCCGAATTTTCGAAAGAAAAGGTCCGATGAAGCCCACACACGATCGGAATGTCCGACGGAATGATTCCGTCGGACCTTTACTGCCAGAAAGTCCAGTCTTGTGTACGCGGCATAACATGGTTTCCTTTGGATGTAGTTCACATCTGTGCATTTTATGTAAAAGGGCCAGGGACTTTTTTCTGGTTTTTGGTTCCATAGACTTCAATGGATGAAAAGCATGTATTGAAAAACGCAAAATGCACCTGGAATATGCAAACTGCAACCTGAATAAGTATGAATCAGGTCTAACGCTGGATTCACACCTATGCATTTTTAGTGCTTTTTGCATTTTGCAGATTTGCACTACAGTCCATTTAACATAGTTTGCTATGGAACTCGTTCTGTAGTGTAAATCTGCAAAATGCACAAAAAATGCATAGGTGTGAATCCAGCCTTATTGTACTCACTAATAATAATAAGTATGAAATGACCTACACCTGTACCAAAACCAGTTATACTGGTATCTTCATTGTACTGGCTTTGTACTGTTCAATGTTGTTTGGGATATAGTGGGCAGTTAATGTGACAGTTGGCAGTATTGTTCAGGATTATTCGGCAGGAAGTTTGCCTTGTGTTGGAAAACATCGCTCACTATTTCTATTAGGGTTTTATTTGTTTCAGAAACATTTACATATTTATGTGTAAATCATTTTTAATTCCTAATTTTTTATTTTTTTTCCAAAACAAACCAAGAATATAATAAACACACATGTGCAGGTGGATGCAATCAAGCAGTTTAACCATTTGACCTCTGGAAGATTTACCCCCCCCCCCTTTCATGACCAGATGACCGGGCCATTTTTTGCTTTTTGCCACTGTTACTTTTACCGACAAACTGCCCGGTCATGCAACGATGTGCACAAATGAAATGTATATGATTTTTTCCCACAAATACTTTTAATGCGTTATAAACGAAAAAAAAGACCGATTTTTTTTTTTATTATTAAAATGTTTTTATTCCCCACAAAGGTATACAATTTTCCAATACACAATCATTTTTCTGCGTTCAGTGCAATCATTCCACATATAACATAGATAGGTAACACATACATTTCTTGATCGATTACAGAGACTGTTGCTATGAAATAACACGCTTGCTTTTTTTAAGGCATCAGCATCCTTTTTGGATTATATGTACTTGAATGGAGTGGTATATATGACCCGGGCCCAGTAGGGTAGTACTTGACAGAAGGAAGCGTATTCTGTAGTGCTCTACACATGTGTCCGATGCATTAAGCCAGCAGTCCCAAACTTTGTTATATTTTGCAGGGCATTCTCTATTAATGTAGATAAACTTTTTGTAGGGCAATGTGGTGTTTATGTCAGTCTTCCAGTCAGATAGTCTGGGGGGAGCCTGCTTCATCCAATGTTTAGCGATTGTTTTCCGCGCAGAGAATAGTGTCTCATGCATAACATTTTTTTATATTTGTCAGTGTCTGGGAAAATACCCAGTAGGCATGGTTTGGGGTCTAGAGTCAATGGGGACCCCATGTTGTCATGAAGGAAATCTACTACGTGTTTCCAGAATCCCTGCATGTATGGACAGGACCAAAAGAGGTGGTAGAATGAGCCTATTTCTCAATTACATATAAGACATGTGGAAGGTTGGCCTTGATTAAATTTAGCCATTCTTACCGGTATAAGGTATGTACGGTGTAGAATGTATATTTGGGTTAATCTGTCAGATAGTTTGGGTGAGACATCTTTGCATGTGTCCAGTGCCTCATTCCAGTCTTCGTCTTCTAGGTTCCCCAAGTCTCCTTCCCATCGTGTTTTTATATTATAGGCTATTTTCACTGACGAGGGAGTATACAGCATGTCATAGAATATCGATATTAGTTTCTGGGGGTCATCACTTTTGACTACATCCATTATAGGATTCCGGACAGGACCAGGTATGGATTCTGGGAACTGGGATTGAATAGCATGTCGGACTTGTAGGAATCGGAAAAACATGCGATTCAGGAGGGTGAATTCTAGTTTTAATGCATCAAAAGTTTGAAAATGTATTTGATTTGAGTTCATCTTTGTTGCTATTGAGGAATATATCTAAATAATGTTTTTGTGCCAATTTTGAGTCCAGCTTTAAAGCAGACATATCATGGAATAATAATTCTGGCATATTTTACTCACTGTAGCCTATACTACTAACATTCTTAAAGATTTGTAAAGAAAAAATCCATGTATGGTACTTTTTACATACTAACTTGGACCAATGTAACTATGCTTATCATACCTGTGGGATCCTCTTTAACAGTGGTCTCCAAACTCTGGCCCATGGGTTTGCCTTTATCTGGCCCTTGGGACACTATTCTTCCCACAAATACAAGTCTCTCCCAAAAACACTAATGACGAGGCACTATTCCTCCCAATAACACCAATGGTGAGGCACTATTCCTCCCAATAACACCAATGGTGAGGCACTATTCCTCCTAATAACACCAATGATGAGGCACTATTCCTGCCAATAACACCAATGATGAGGCACTATTCCTGCCAATAACACCAACGATGGGGTGCTATTCCTCCCAATAGCACCAATAATGGGGCACTATTCCTCCTAATAGCACCAATAATGGGGCACTATCCCTTCCAATAACAGCAATGATGGGGAACTACTTCCAATAACACCAATGATGGGGCACTACTTCTTCCAATAAAACCAATGATGGGGCACTATATCTTCAAATAACACCAATGAGGGGGAACTACTTCTTTCAATAACACCAATGATGGGACACTACTTCTTCCAATAACACCAATGATAGGGAACTACTTCTTCCAATAACACCAATGATGGGGCTCTTTTCCTCTTTCTACTGACCACAGATGCGATGAAATTTTTTTTTGCTTCTGCTGACCACCAAGCCTGAGGAATTGTCTATTCCCACTGGCCACAGTCTAGCAACCCCAAACTCTGAAGAATAGTAAACTTGCCCTTTGTTTAAAAAGTTTGGAGACGCTCTAGAAGCTGTAAATCACTGAAGTAGACACCACCACTCCATTAATCTCCAGTAGCTTCTGGGTCCCGGAAATGGAAAGCATTCCCTGATTGAATGGAGAGTGTCACAGCCCCACCTCTCCACTTTGCCCAATTAGACAATGCTTTGCAATCATTAGGACAATGCAAAGTATTTTCTGAATGGTGCCCGTGCTAAGCAGTGGAGATCACTAGATTCACCACAAATTGATTTTCAGAGGGGTGGTAAACACTGCTACATGTGTAAATAAGCCTTTAGAGCAGGGGCACTGATTTAGAATTCACTGAGTTCCGGTTGGTAACACTTTCTTTCTGCAAAGGTCCAAATCTGTTTTTTATTCTATGACTCAGGTCCTTCATATCACAGCCCCCTTTACATCCATGTCCTCAATCCCCTCTTTCACATCACAGCCCCCCTTACATCATCTGCCCCCTCTCACATCACAGCTCCCCCATATCACAGATCCACTTCTCACAGCTCCTGTCAGAAACCATGAACCAGACCGAGACAGAAGTACAGTAAAATCACACTTGTTTATTAATAATAATAAAAAGGTAAATAGAGTAAGCGTAGTCAAAGCATAGCCAGAGTCCAGTAACCAGATCGGGTAGTCAGCCAAGCCAGAGTTCAGTAACCAGATCGGGTAATCAGTCAGGCCAGAAGTCAGGGAGCCAAGTAGAGGAACAGCAAGCAGGATAAGATGCCAGAAGGGATGTCAGCAAAGCCAGTCTTTAAACAGGAACGCAGGAGATGGTTTCTTGTGATGTGACCAAGGCAAAGGCAGGAATGAAGTGAGCTGGAGATCTTTAAGTAAGCGGGACTGACGAGCAGATCCACAACAGCTGGTTAACTGTGGAGAGAGATGAGAGCTGGCAATTAGCCGACAGCTGAGCGGCCAGCTCAGAGAAGGAAGGGCTGAGCCCAGCCCTGACAGCTCCCCCCTCTCACATTACAGCCCCCCATGTCACAGCTTCCTCCTCTGACATCACAGCCTCCCCCTTATAATCCTCCCCCTTTACAGCAATACCTTAACACAGCACTGCAGAGGGTGGGAGGAATGACAGGTTGGACTACTTTTCTCACCTTCCGCCGCTGCTGTTGAACTCACAGCAGGGAAGCGGATGGGAGGCCCTGAAGGTCTGCACTGAGGGCAGGGGCTCCCCAACTCTTCTTGTAAATGCAAGTGAACCTGCTTATAAATATGACAGGTTGGGCAGCTCCCGCTCCCCATATAGGCCTGCAGTATCTCCCGCCCTCATCCCTGCTACAGCTCAGCAGCGGCGGCACCAGGTGAGTACATACAGAAGAGGAGTCCATCCTGCCATTCCTCCCACCATGTTCCCTACTGTGAGTTCAGCAGCGGTGGCAGGTGAGTACATACAGAACAAGCGTCCACCCTACCATCCCTCCCACCCTCTACAATGCTGTGACTTTTAACAGCTGCAGCAGTGGGAGGATTCCACACAGGCTGCTAAGTGGTCCGTGAACCGGACAGGACTGTCACTCGGTCTGTGTCTGGACCTCGGTCCGCCATTTAGTGACGCCTGCTTTAGGGCAAGAATTGTATTTACTTGTATAATATGATGAGTTATAAGAGTACTTGAAACCATGGACACATAATATCAATCTGTGTGTAGAGCAGCGTTTGTCAACCCTTTTACCCCAGGAGAACCGTTGAAATAATTTTCAGGTCTTGGAGAAGCTTTGCTAAAACCATTTTAATGGAGGTCAATGGGAAAAATGCTCCTTACATTAATTGCTAGTGTGAAGAATGTCTCCCCTTACAGCGTTGATGTCAGGTAGCTGGCTCTACCAAGTTGTGCTGGCACCAGAACTATG